>NW_006263692.1:129042-131438 GCF_000469605.1 Apis dorsata | reverse complement strand
AGAAAGAATTTAAACCAAACTACTTAAAAAAAAAAAAAAAAATAGGCTGCATGCAATAATGAAAAGAAATAAAATTACTTACATTAATACAATGGGAAATTCAAATTTTTCTTCAAAAAGCCTTGTTAATAAACTGAAAAATGAAGAAAGTTTTTATCTTCTATTAAATACTATATTTATATTTTATCTTATCATCATATATGTACAATATGGATTTCTACAAAGAAAATAAAAATAATATATTTAAAAATTTTATGTAATTATATCAGAACGATTTTTCAATTCAAATTTAAAATTTAAATATAATTAGTTAATTATATATATTATAAAAATTTTATATTGTATATACTTAGGATTATCATTATATGGTTTCTTTAAGATAGTTAATATATATTGTATCTAATAATGACCGTGAAACTATTGATTTCTATTTTTATCCTCATAATTTCTTAATAAATTTAGACAAATAATAACAAATCTTATTAGTAAGAAATAAAATACAAAAATAAAAAAAATATAACATTACATCTAAAATATTATTAATATGATAATGACAATTTCTTATAAATTAAATTTTAGACAATTGGTATAATAGTTGAATATATCATTCTTTTTTTCTATGTAAATGTAAAAAATTTCTTGTATACCTTGCATATAAAAAAAACTTATTAATGTATTCTTTTTTATATTATTTGAAATTTTAAATCAACAGATATTAATACACATATGTGTATTAATATATAAAAATGATAATTATATATTACACAAATATTAAATTAAATCTTTTCAATAGATTTATAAGTGAAATATGTATACTACGGCTATCTTTTAGATACAACTAATACAATAGATATACGTACACTGGTTTAGGTGCAAGACTAATCCATGAAAATGCGTGATATGTCAATTTCGAAACTATCTATACTTTCTCATGCTCGGGCGTGACTTTGTAATACTGCATTTTTTTCAATCCGTTTCATATATAGGTTAACATAGAATAAAATAGAGGAAACGAATTAATAAAAAAACACATTACGATTAAAATACTTATCTAAAAACTATTATATATTATATACTATTATATACTATCGAAATGAAATCAAACATGTATTCCAATTCTACGGATTATACCACTTGTACTTATGTGTTAATGACAATCTGTTAAATTTAATTACAAATTTATAGAACATTTTAACTTACCGTAATATAGACTGGAAATTTAATATACTAATTTTAACGGAAATAAGAAACAAAATAATATAAAACACTTATGACAAGTCCATTCACAGGCACTGACGAATTACAATTACGAGGCAAGATGGCGCTGAAAAATATTTTCTTCTTTAATATTTTGTCAGTTGTAGTAATCCCAAAGCAGATTTAACATTCGATTTGTTTCATAAAACAAAATATATTTCAATCTGTTTATCAATAAATGCATACCTGTTTGACGAGTAATGTGATAATACTAACGTACTGTGACTTTTTATTGAAACAAGGAATTTGTCAATGGAGAGTTGTCTCTCTTTATATAATCCTAAGGTGTGTTTTCAAAGTTCGATTTTCTATATGTATAACTCATCGATTGGAAGCATATTCAATATTTAATAATTGAAAACGTACAGAAGGTTTAATGTTTTTCCATAAGTATAAAAATAGAACGTACTTAAATAAATCTAGCATGCGCACGCCATCGTACGAAATGTTTCAATTGTTGATTGAACAATTCTGTTTTGAAACGAACGTTATTTTATCAATATTATTATCTTATTATAATTAGAAATAGAGCAAAAAGTGAACAAAAATAATTCATTATATACATTATTATTATTCTTATGTTAATTGAAATATATTTAAATGAAATACATGAAGAAGTAAATGTCAGTATTCTAACATAACCTCAGTTTTTATTATTGAGAGTGAAATTGATATTATCATTCTTTAATTATTTTTTTCCAAAAAAAATTACATTGTTATAAATACATCATTTCAAAATGAATATAAGACTTTTAAAAGATCCTGCTACTGTAAGTAGCCGTATATTTGTGGGTCACTTACAAACTGATGATATGACTAAACTTGAATTGGAAGAACATTTTTCAAAATATGGAACCGTTGTTGGTTCTTCAATAAATCGTGGATTTGGTTTTGTTCAATTTGAAGAAGAACAATCTGCTCAGAAAGCTATTCAAAATGAAGATGGTGCAATGTTCAAAGGCAGAAGAATAGGTATTTTTATTTTATTTATATTTTTATATTTAATAATGTAATATATTTTTAAACATATTTATATTGTAATATATTTTTATACAATAGTTCATAGTGAAAATCAAATAAAATAACTTTTTTAAAATTGTATTAAATTATTTGAATTTTTTTGAGATATTAGAATTAGT
>NW_006263692.1:105949-129032 GCF_000469605.1 Apis dorsata | reverse complement strand
AGTTTACTAAATAATATGTAAAAAAATTTTTAACAAATTGTTATTAGTTTGAATTGTAAAAGTTATGATTTTTAACTTTTTTACCTAAATCTATAAAAAAATTTAAAATACTTTTGTAAATCTAAATAAATAATATATATTTATATAAAATTTCAAAATCGATTAATATTACTATGAAATACAAATAATTCAAAATACTTAAATTTATAATTTTATAATTAGTCTATAACTCAGTTTCAGTTATTTATTTATTATTATAATAATTTATATTATATTAATATATTATAATATAATATATATTATAATATATATTATATTATAATATATTATAATAATAATATATATAATAATATATAATTATATATATAATACTTTATTTATATATGTTTCTTAAATATTCTTATTTATATATTTTTTAAATAGATGTTAGGCCAGCAAAAAAAGATAATCAATCTAGTGGAGGTGCAGGAAAACAATTAGGAGGACCTAATAATCAATTTAATTCTGGCAATAATCATTTTAATGCTGGAAATGATTCTTTTAATAATGGAAATCAGGGTTATGGAGGAAATTCAAATTTTAATGCAAACCAAAATTTTAGTTGTGATCCACAATTGAATGACAATCAAAAAGGTAATAATATGCAAATTCGAGGAGGAAATGATCAATTTGCAGATGGAAATCAGAATAGAGATAATATGAATGATCAATTTGGAAATCAAAATCGAAATAATGGGAATGAACAATTTAACAATGTAATGCAATCTAAAGGAAATAATAATTTTAATCCAAATAATCCAAATAGAGGTGGTACTGATCAATTTAATCAAAGCAGAGGTGGTAATCAATTTGGACCAGCTGGAAATCAAAATAGACCTAGTGGAAATCAAAACCGTAATACAAATAATCAGAATCAAAGTAGTGGGGGAGGTATGAATAATGGAGGGAGTGGTCGACCAAGAGGTACCAGAGGTGGAAAAAATCGAAATAAAAATAGAGATAATTCAGGTGGAAATAACTTCAGAGATCGTAGCCCTATTAATAGAGGCCCACGTTTAGATGATAAAAGTGGTAGAGATTGGGATCATAAACAAGGGGATAGATTAAGAGGCAATAATTTTAATAGAGATTCATTCAATGACAGCAATAATCGTTATGAAGATTTTAAAAACTCTACTTCTAGAGATATGAATATGAGTTTTAAGTAAGTTAAAATATTTTTAAAAATTTTTTTTTACATTAATATTATATTTTTATTTATTAAATTAATATTTTTGTTTTATATCTTTTTAATACAGTAATACAAGTACATCAAATGAATATTCAAATGTATCAACTGAAAAAAATGATTGTGAAATCATTGTTGTTAACAAAGTTTTAACGTAAGTTATAAGTACTAAAATAAAATTAAATTATTTTAGTTTTTTTTTTTATTAACGTGATTTAAAATTTATTTTTTCAAATAGAGAATATGCTGAAAGTATTGAAATGAGGTTAAAAAAAATTGGATTAACAGTTGATTTATTATTTCCAAATGAAGACGTCCTCTTAAGTAGAGTTCTAGGAAATATTGCAAGTCGTGGATGTTTATATGCAGTTGTAGTGACACCTATTAATCAAGAACATCATTCCTTAACTTTAAATATTCTTCATGGTTTACCTCAAGGTAAAGATTTTTAATAATATTATTAAAATTTTCCTGAATTATATTAATATAACTTCATTTTTCTTATAGAACATAGAAATATGTTGGTTGAAGATGCTATTAATTTAATATCGCGCGATTTTGCTAATTACAAAGCTGGTGGACGATCGGTTCCATTGAATACACCTTTTGCAAACGAACGACATCCTGATGCTATTCAAGTTCTTTTAAATATGCTGGCTGATAATCATCAATTAACAGTATTACAATATGATCGAGTTATAAAATATCTCGAAATTAAACGTGAAGAACAAGTGCAAGTTGAATTAGGAGATGTAAAAGATTTACCAACTACAACAACTACGATAACAGTCAGTGATCCAAAACAAGCAGAATTACAATCTAGGATACTTAATATTTTAAACAGTAATAAAACAACTTCATCTGCACCAGCACCAAGTCCAGTACCAGCTCCAACTTCAACACCAGCACCCGTTCCACCAGCTACTTGGGGAACAGGTAAAATTTATGAAAGTTTATTATTTAGATTTAAACAAAATGTACATAATATTAAAGATTTAATATTAGTAATTTTATATTAAATTTCTATCATTATAATATTTTTTATAAATTATATGCATTTAATATGCATTTTATAAAAGTATAGATAAGTTTATAAAATCAATCATCAGTTTTCATTCCAGTAATTTTAAAAAATTATTATATTATTAACAAAAATTCCTTTGGTAAGAAATTAAAAAAATATATGTATTATAAATGCAGTAGTATGAGTTTTTACTGCAATATATATGTAGTTTCATTTGCTTTAAAAATACTATTATTAGTTTATTCATTATGCAAAAAAAACATTAAAAACCATGTCGCGCTTTTTACGTAATGAAACTGACCTGTTGCAGTTTTTTGCATTCTTATGAAGGTCGTTATAGGTGTATCTTACGGATTTTAGATCGCCTATCTATTATTTTTCTGTTTGGATATGTTTATGTATCTTTCATGAACATGTCTAAAGAAAATATAATTTTAAATCGCGTACATAAATTATTAATGAAGAACTTTAGAAGCAATTTGATGTTGATAAAAAACCGCAAATTATGTCTAAGAATTTTTTAGACAATACCAGGTAAAATTTTAATGCAAATATTGAACATGAGTGATTTAAAAACATAAACGAACTTCGTACGCTTTGGGTTTCTGATCGAGTTCTTCGTGCGTGTAGTGTTATTGTGTCGTCTATACAATCCAGTGATCAAAGCGAACGAACTTCGAATATATATATTGCTGGTATTACAACTGCTAACTTCATGAGTACATCATATTATGCCAGCAGCATCAACTGCGACAACAGCATCCACTACTACTACTACTACTACTACGGGAGTTTCACCATCGCCTCTGCTAAACGATCCAACAGTTCAAAAGGCACTTGACAGTCTCTTGCAAGGCAATTTACTCAAAAGCATCGGCGATCGGCAACCGACCACAACTACAACACCTCTGTTCGCTGCTTTTTCGAATATCGGCCGATTTTAATTCATTTCAATTTTATTTATCATATAATGAATAATTGGGGGATTTGGATCTCCTTTATTTTTCTCATATTTATACAATCTCTGACTCTGAAGTAGTTACTCTTGATTTAATGAAATGACAATTTTATGATAACATTTGATAAGAAATCAGAATTCTGGTAGGATTGCATTCAATTGCAATAATTGGAATATTTTTCTAATAAAGTGTTAGTATGCTTTTATTTGTATCAAAAAGATATATTTTAAATGTAGAATGATTCACAAATTCTATAAACGTTATTTACATGATTTATAAAAGTAGGTATACTAATACTTGTTTATACAGATATTTGTTCAATTTTTTCATTCTTAGGAAAAAATATTTTAGTTCAATATATTTCATATTATGTAAATGATAAAGAAAACAAAATATTAGAGAAGTGTAATGTTTTTTATTATTAGTTCTATATTTCTTCCATACTTATTCTTTTTTATTATTATAAAACTAGACAAGAATTAAATATACCTTAAATATTAACAAATTTAATGTATAATCATACATTCAACTTTATTAATTATATAATTTCTTCTGATAAAAAATACTTGAATATGTAACATACTGATTTAGTAATTGACAATTTGATTAAATAATTCATTATATTTGGCTTAACATTTGAAGTTCATTATCATAATTTTAATTAATTGCCATGTTTATCTTTATTGCTTTTATAGTTTTTATTAATATCATAAGATTACAATGTGACATTTAATTAGTTTATATTATAAAATAAGATCAACAAAAATTCATTTTGGTAAATTTACAAGCCTCATATGCTTTAATGTAAAAATATATTGTATATGTGAGTATAAAGCATTTGATTTTTACAGTAAATGATGTAAAATACATAATATATCAATTTTTCTATTGCATTATTGAAAATATGGTATAGATTTTTAAATTTTTTCATTAATGAATTTCATTATCTATGTTACATGTTTTTAATTAGTTTGGATATTTACACAAATGTATCGTGTATAAGAAGCTATGCACATTTTTTTAGGAATTAGATAAACATCATGTATAACTTCAATAAAATGTTTTTAGGAATATTTTATGTCTTTCATTGATAATTTAATTAATATTGATGTTTATGGATCTAAAAACAAGAAAATAATAATATTTATAAAATTGAATCTGAATTTCAAGTATTTAATATTAATTTTTTACATACCCTTGCAGTCAAGCAATTAATATATAATTTTCATAAAACAATTTAAGCTATAGAAGCAGTCTTATTAGATTAATAAGCAAGAAGTAAGTATTCAAAGTGAAAATATTTAAATAAAAGTGGTTTGCAGAATATAAAGCATAATGTTAAATACTCACAGGTAAGCAAAGTTATAAATATAAATTAATATAAGCAAATTCATAATAAATTTACTTAAATTTACCTAAATAATAACTCTTCAGGTATTGTTCCGCATGAACGATTTCTTCACATGGCTGGGATACTTCATTATATAATATACCAAGAACCGACTTTACTGCATCAATATCGTACATATTTTTCGCCAATCTTTGTTTATAAGGTTTCAATTTTCCTACAAGCTCTTTATTTTTACTAATAGAACCAATGTGATTTTGCAAAATTTTTTCATATATAGGCCAATCAAATTCACATGCGATACAATCGCATTCGAAAAAATAGTCTTGCATTATTTTTTCTCTTCTTTCAGATTTTGTCATATATGCATATGCAGCACCATAACTTGTGAATATTTGATCTCCAGGATATAATGGTTTTAAAGCGCGGGTAATCATTGTGAGCCCTTCGAAATGACGAAATGTATTTGGTGCACAAGAATGATTATATAAACTATTCGTTACATATAATCCTGAACCTACTTTAATCCCTGGCTCTTGTTGCACCTAAAAAAATAAATTAATTATAATATAAAACTGTTCTAATATAATTTTTATCCTTTATTTTGTTAAATTGCTTGTTAAATTATTTTTTAAATATATTTTATAATCTATATTATATATTATGTATTAAATAAATTACTGAAAAACAATTGGAAGACATTATAACACATGCACGAAACATGATGCTGCTACAAAATATAATGTCTGAATAATTGTTAATGTCTTTTAATTGGTTCACTTCATATTTATTGCAGAAAAAATTAGTCTGTGTGGCTAAAAGGATAGCCGCGAGAGCTGAAATACAAGCAAAAGCACTGATTCCAATAAGTGGTCTCATTGTCATATTGGTAGCAAGACTCAAAGCAGATCGTGCACTGGTACTATCCAATATGTCTTCATCTGTAAATCCTGCAGTTCTATTATCTACAAAAGAAAGATATTTTATAAAATCTAAAAATGAACCGTATGTTATTATGATATTATTATATTTTTTTTCTTGTAATTTTTTTATTCTTTTTTATAATTCAAATTTTATCTTATATTCTTTTATTTTAGCAATAAAATATGAATTCTATTCTTTACCTGGATTAGATTCAGCTAATTTCATGTCAGCACGCAGTTCATTGATATTTTTACCTTTTGCTGTTACTATGATCAGAAATCTAATAATTTTGGTAAGCATTCGTATTTTATCCTTATCAACATGAAGTAAATTTCCAATTAATGCCATAATTGGACATTCTATATCATGAGCCATTTCCCAAGCTAATATTCTACATTTTTCTGAACAATATTGAGCCACAGGGCAATGTAAACAAGGAATTAAATTATAGCTTCTTGATAAACAATGATGACAATGAGTATAATATCTGTAATTTATGATATTTTATTTATATAGATATATTAATATTATCAGATTGTATACCTTTGTGTGTAAATAACATATGCATATGGATCTTCAATAGTAATTATATCTCCTGGTTTAAATTCTTTTGTAACTACTAAATGACGCCCATATTTTTCAGAAAAAGAAATGCTGATACCATCACTGATTGCTGGAGCTTCTTTACTAGGACCATAAATTAATTTTAAAGGACCTTCATCTGCTAAGTATCTTGGTTGTTTTTCTTCATTATTTTTAGTAATTTTGTTCAAACTATGCATTGTATCTTTCTTGTCATTAATGTTAAAATTTTTATTTATATCTGAAAGTTTTGTTTCACCATTTCTATATTTTACAGTAAAAGATCTTTCTGATTCATTATTTATATTTTCTGATAAACACATATTTGTAAATATTTCTGAATCAATATGATCATTATTTGTAAGTTTCAATTTTTTTTTAATTTCTTCAATTGCTTTAATTCCTCTTTCTTTTAATTTTTTTCTTTTTTCTTCTGGATATCCAAAATTTAAAGCAGCATCAATATCTATCAAACATTCTTTAAACAATTGTTTTCTATACAAAGCAGCAGATCGATTGGCATAAGCATAGGACATAAGTTCATTATTATTTGCATATGCCAAACTCATTGTATAATATTTTATAGCTTCGTTATCATCGCCCATCACGAAATGTTGATTTCCTAATATTTTTTAATTATGATAACTAATGAATTATTTATATTCAATTATAGTATTAGAAAAATATTTATTACCTTCTTCTCTAAATTGAATGGAATCTTCTTCATTTTTTACTTCAAAAATTAATTCTGGTAATTGAGACTTTATTACATTTTGTAAAATGTGACCAAGAAGGGCTTCACATTCTTTTTGTAAACCATATCCTGCATGTGAACAATTACTTTGTTTTAAATTTAATACTAATTCCTTTGCTATTTCCATATCGTTCTGGAAAAATTGTATTATATAAAAAAATTTATTTTAAAAATATTTTAAATGTTTTATTAAATATATTAAATATATAAATAAAATATAAATATAATAAGTATATTTTATAATTTTTTTTATATAAGAATGAATGAATGTATTGAATGTTTTAATTTAAAAAAACACTTGATTATTCATATACTTCTTCTATAGTAGATAAGAATGAACTGCAGTTAACTAAGTAACTGGCTAAAGTAAAACTGAAAGGTGAAACTAAAATTATCTCAAGTAAGTTGATAGAGGGAAGCAGAAACTGTATGACTATATAATCAGATTTTATATCATTTGTTGAATTAAATAAATCATAGACTAATTACAGACATATTTTTTATCTTTTATATTTCATATATAGATTATTTCAATCTTTCCATAATTTTTATCTTTTAAAAGAACAAAAATTTGAAAAAATTAAATTATTTAAGAAAACAAATATTTTATATGTTTATTGCATTTTAAATCTTTTATTTCATATTATTAATTATATTATTTTAATATATTATTTTATATTAATGTTAATATATTTATAAACACTATTTATAGAAATATTTATAAATAGCATAATCAAAACATTATATAATAATAGGAAAAACTATAAAAAAAGTCAAAGTTTAACTGTTTAATCAATATAAATATTAGATGTTTGAGCTAACTTTTCAATCATGTTACATGAGCATTTCATAATGAGAACAATTTGGCAACAATCCAAATTTAAAGTCAGTAGAATGTTGAAGTTAAAATACAATCTTTAATTAGATAAATATATGTATTTATATATGAATATAATATATGAATATTGATATTTGTATAAATAATGATTGAAAATATTATATATAATTTGTAAAATTAATTTATATATTTTTTTAATTTAAGATGTTATGAATATTATAAATAGTATAATTAATAATTAGTATATTATAATATTAAATTAATATTTTAAAAAGATAGAAATAATATGAAAAATTATAATTAATTTATTAGTTGTTTATTATACAATAACAATTAATTAACATATGGATATATATGATTTTTATATATATGATGAGCAAGAAGTATATAAACTTAGATATATTATATGCATTAGAAGAAATGAGGCAATAATAATATAAAAATTTTATTTCATATTATAAAAAGCATTATATGGATATTTAACTAAATTAATCCTCTTCTGCTTCTAAATTTATACGGCTACCAAACTTTGCATATAATTTTGTTTTTAAGTCAGTTATGACATTTTTTAAATCAATACATTTACTTTCCAAATTTGAGATTTCCTTTTTTTTCTTCTCTTTAATCTCATCTAAGTAATTCTAGAAAAATAAACAAAAATAAAGAAAAATGTATAATATTATATTACTTTATATTATTTCAAAATATATATGATAATAATTATTAAATTTTATACCTGTGTCCTTTCTAAATCTTCATAAATAAAAACTTCACCAATGTGATACGGAATTTTTGCATCTTCATCTAAAAGAGATATTTCATCACATGCATCTTCTAAATTTTTTAATTCATTCTGTAAAATATGTATCAATATATGTATATAAAATTATACATATCCAAATAAGGTTATAAGTGGCAAAAATTAACATTAAATTCATTAATACTTGTTTAATTTTTGATTCTTCTTTTAAATCATCCATTTTAGCATTTTGCCTTGCAAATTTATTAATTTTTTGTTGATCTTCATATGTAATATAAACATCGGAATCCTATAATGCAAAATAGGTTAGATTTAAATGTTATATATTACATAAATAAAAAAGTTTGTATCTAAACTTACCGGTTGAAATCCAGTTTGAACATTTTTTCGGGCTGACATATTCGTATTTTATTTTTAATTATATATATTTAATATACCGATATAATATTTATTTAATATACCGATATAATATTTATTTAATATATCGATATAATATTTATTTAAGTAACAATTTTAAAACAATGATATCAAATACTTACAACATTACTTCATGAAGCTAATATCTTTAGACACGAAATAGAAAGGAATTTAATTGTTGAAAATGCGTCAATAAGTGTGTTCTTTTTTAAACCGCTTGCATCTTATACTCATATATTAAATTATTTTTATTTGAATCTGATTAATTGTAAAAAATATATATATATAATTTAATTATAAGTTTTTCTAATTTAATTATTTATATTGTTTTTATATCAAATTTTTATTCCAATATTTATAATAAATATAATTAATATATAAGAATTTTTAATGCATAAAAAAATAAATGCAGTAATTTTTTAAATCATTATTTAATTTAATATATTATAAATATTAATATAAAAAAGAAAAAACCAAAGGTCCCACCGAGATTTGAACTCGGATCGCTGGATTCAGAGTCCAGAGTGCTAACCATTACACCATGGGACCTTGTGAAAATAATTTTAATATAAAATATTTGAACATCAATTTAAAGCATAATTTTTAAACTAAAATGTTATAAATATCTTTTTTATTTTTAATAATTTTTATTCAATATAGATTTTATCATAAAAAGTGAAAAACTTAAGAATAAAAATATTCATTAATATATTAATTGCATATTATATTATAAATATTTATATATTATGATTTTCTAATTTACATAAAACATAAATAATATATAATTATTTAAAACATGAATATATATAATTATAAAACATTAATCAAATTTTGAAAATTATACACGACATCATTAATAACATATAATTTATTATTTTATTTTTATTTGTTAAAATAATAAATTTATAAAACAATATTAATTTAATTTACATCAATTATTTGGATCTTCATTATCATAATTTATTTCTCTTATTAAATTTTTATCTTCTGTAATACATATTTCTTCAAATTTTATCTTGCTTTTTTCTTTTTCTATTTTATGGGTTCTTTTATATTACATATTTCTAACAAATTATATTTTTTGAATTTATAATAATTGGGAGCAACGGACATAAGACAAACACCACGTACCATTTCTACTATTACAGCAAGTTCTGGATTTTTTAGATCTGCCTTATTTCCAGGATTCTTTTTGTTTATTATTTCTGCTAAGTCTTCAATGATTTCATCTCTATATATATTATTATTACTATGACGACTGTAATAAAATTAAATTACTGTACATTTATAGTTAAAGACATAATAAAGTTATAAATAATTTATATATCAAAAAACATACTTAAATACAATACTAAATGTTTTTGGTTCCTGTGCAAAATATTTTTCAAGCATTGCATCTGCTTTTGATTTGATATCATTCATATTTGCTTTACAAATAACTTCAATTGGAAGTAATCTTAATAAATATCTTGTACGTTGCTGTTTTGTATTATATAATTCAGTGATAATTTTAGTAACTAATTCTAATGGATTTGTCAAAGAACTCCTTATAAAAATTATATTTTTAACACCAGTGTCAATTACCTGATTGAAAAATTATAAGCATTTTAAATTTTAAAGAGAAATAAAAATATATGTAAAAAATTTACCTGAAATCTTCTGGCATTTATTGGTTTTGAATATTCTGCTTTTAATTCGTTAATTTCTTTATTTAAAACAACTGAAATGTCATCTTCATTATCGTTATATTTTGTTTCATCTTTTTTTATATCAGAAACTTTAATATTCTTATTGTCAGAATCCTTAAATTAAAAAGAATTTGATAAATTTGTATTTTTATATGTATTTATATTATTGTTAAATTCCATTTTACCTTTTTAGAATCTAATCCATAAATCTCATCAGCAAATTCATTAAGTATTTTATAAGCATCACGTACACATTCCTTTTCAGAGAAATTACATGTGCATAAAAAACCTTTCATACCTGGTTCCAAATTAAATTGTTTGCGTTTTTTTTTATTATTTCCATGATTATGAAAGTAATTTTTTTTTCGTTTTTGAACATTCATTTTTATTAAAAATTTCTGTATCATAAATTTTATTTTATTTATAATAATATATATTTATCTTTTATTATAAATAATAAAAAGAACTATATCGATACAATTTACCAATATAATTGCTTAAATTTTTTGATATAAATATTATTTACACATTTTAGCATTAAATTTTATATTTCAAATATACTCACACACTCTTTGTTAAAATATTTTCATATATTTATTTAAAATATAGCATTAATTATACTTTTTAAAAATTGAGTTTATTTTTTGTTTAAAATTAAATTATAACCACATGAAATTGAAGTTATAAATAATATAAATACATTTAATATATTTTTATATCAGCTTAATATCTCAAACCAAACTCTTGTTGCATCATTTATTTTTATTCGTTGATAAAATGGTTATAATAATTATCTATAAATGATAAATGATGAAATAAAAAATAATATTATTAATTTAGTATAGAGTAATGCAACAAACAATGCATAACAATATCACAGATTAGATATAAAAATAGATTAATCATGCATTGTATTTTTAAGATTCTAGAATCCCATTTTCATTTTTATCATTCGCATCGTTACCAACAGGACGCAGAATTTGATTTTAAATTCTAGCGTTTATTTTAATAGGAAATATTAAAACAAATAAACATACATTTTAAAATAATCTATAAAATCTATAAAACAATTAAATCATAAGTCTAAGATTATTTGATGGGATAATAATGAAAAAAGAGACTTAGGTTAATAAAATTCCTCGAATTTTTTAACATTATTATTTAAATTAATATTAATTAATCAATATTAATTAGCATATAATAAGTACATATTTAAAAAAAAATTAATTTTTAATGTTTATGTTTATTAGATTTAATATTCTTTTAATTTGTGTTTTCTAATCTGTCTGTATTTCAATATTACCAAAGAGCTAATGTTAAAATATTTAATTATGAAGATACTTTTATATATTATATTTTATGAGATCATCGTTTTAAAAGTATATTGTAATTAAAATTGAGAATATCTGTATTTTTTACGTCAAAGATTGTATATAATGGGAAAAACATTGTAGTTTTGAAAGAGATATGATATATTTAATTAACTATAAAAATATCCTATGTTTTTATGATTATGCAAAAATAAGTTTGATAAATAAAATGAATAATTATTGTTAATAAAGAGAAAAAAACAAAAATATAATAAAAATCAATGCCATCTCAACAGAATATTATAACTAACATAAAAGAAAACAGAAGAAAGATAAAGATAAAATAAGAATTGATCGTTAGCGCTATCTTTTAGATATTAAAAACATTTTCTCAAAAATAGATAAGGGTATATTTATGAAGCAGCTCCTTTTTTAAGTATCAAAATACATCTTTTAAAAAATATTTGAAAAGTAGCATTAATTTCTAATTCTTACTCTGCCTTATCCTGTCTTTCAAGAGATATCTTTGATATTTAAAAGATAGTGTAAACGGTGAATTCTTATCTTTTATTATATTTTCTTTATTTATGTTAATTTCTATAATACTCTACAGATGGCGCTGATTCCTCAATTTTTATCCTATTTCTATCCTTCTCTCATTATTTGCTCTCCTATACTTTTTCTGCGAAAATGTGTTCCAAAAAATTGATTAACTTTATTATCTTTTTTATCTAACTTATTAAAATTGAAATCAGAGTCTAATTCAATCTAATTTTCATATGTCGTAAATATATATATATTATATTCTTTTTTTCTATATTTATAAGTGGTGTTTATATATATTTTATGATATACATATAATTAATATTATGATTTTACCATATTGTAAAAATAACAATTGCTATTAGATGATAAATATCTGTAAAATTAATAATTAATAATTAATAAAAAAATTATAAAAAATTATTCAATACTATAAAAAAATAGTAAATGCAAGAGATAAATATAATGAAAAATAAATTCGCAAGTGATAAATATGTTGCAAGTAAATATGATAATAGAATTTGAAAAATTTTATATTTTAAAATTCTAGGAATTTCGTGTTTTAATTTGAATATAATTATATTCTTGTAATAAAAAAATTTGATTGAAATTAAATTTAATTGAAAAATTAGTCAAACATTTTCTGTTTTAAAATTCTAAGAAAATTTGCGCATGTTATTTTCTATCGTTTTATATTGTAATACAAAAAAATTGGCCAAAAATTTTTAATTTTAAAATTTTAAAATAAAAAGAAAAAATTTTGCATTTCGAATTATATTTTTCTAATATAAAATAGAAATTTCAAGGAACAAAATATTTATTTAAATTTACAATCTTGTAAACAAAAGAATATTACAAGACAAGAGAATTTAAAATATAATTTAAAGAAGAGATGGAATATAAAATTTTTTTCATATTTCTTTGAAATTTAGAATTTAATGAAATCGGCTAAAATTTTTCAACCGAATTTTAAAATTTTATATTAACAGAGTATAATCTAACAGATAATATATATGAAAATTTTATAAATTTAATATGCTCATTTTTTTTATATTTATCAACATTTATACTTTCTAATATATTTATTTTTACCATATTTTCAGAAATTTTTTTATCATTTACCAAGTTTTAAAAAATTGAGAAATACATTTATCTTATTTATTTCTTTGTTTTATATTTTTAGTAAATTAAATATAGAATAAAATATAATATAAATATAGAATAAAATATAGAATAAAATAAATTAAATATTTTAGGAACTACTTATTAAGAAAAAATTTTTTTTTAAGATATTATAGAATTTAATTTGATAAAAAATTATTTTTTTAAATTTTTTAAGTTATTTTTTAAATTTATAGAACGCAATATCCAATATGTAAAATATGTATATATATATATATATATATATATACATAAGATGATAATATATTTGCGAAATACTTTTGGTTGATTCTAAAAGTTAAAATAAATACAAAAAGCGATATACAAAAATGTCAATTATTTATTTAATTAGAATCAATTTAAGTTTACATTAGACAAAAAGCGGTCACAGATGAAATCAATCTATCTCTTCATTTAATATAAATTTAAATTACTTATAATTTATAATTATAGTTTAATAAATAATCTTCGATTAACATTTTTGTATATTAATTTTTATATTTGTTTTGGTCTTTAAAATTGATTTTTCAAATACCATTAATATATTAAATCTATATATGATATATCTAAAATTATGTATAAAATATACCTATTATGATTTATTACGTCTTTGATTTAATTAAATTACGAAGAAGAGAGATAAGGAATACATGAACGAAGAGTTATTGAATTAGATATATACATATTTAATTTATGATTTAATTATCAATGGTGTTATAAGAATTTATAACTTAAACAATAGATGGCAACAAAAATTCATTTTGCTATAAGATATTTTTTTTTTAATTTTATCGACAGAAATTATTTTTACTAGTAATTTTTCTTAAATTATTACATTAATTAAGTATATATATTTATCAAGATTGTTAAAATAAAAATAAAAAAAAAAACTTCTATTATTTTCAAATTACTGGTAATCTTCAAGATTAGTTTGTTAGATAGAATAATCCTATCTTATAATATATACACATGTATATTTATATTTCTTATTTAACAAGAAAAATAATATTACAAAACAAAAATAAATTCAAAGATTTAAATTTATAATTAAAAATAAATAAAAATTAATTATATTAAGTTATATTAAATATATAATGTAATCATATGATGTATATATATGAATACTTATTTATTTTAATTTTTTAAAATAAATTTAATTTTTTATGTTAAATGATGATTAATTTTAATGTATCATAAAATGCGTTCACTATCAATGCCAAATTTGTTATGAAATAGATGTTTGCAGTTTTACCTTGGCAAGTGGGAACAGTTTAAACGGGCAGTGAAAGGATCCAATGCACGCACACATTGCAATACTATAGATTATGACCACGCCCCGAATCCTGTGTGATATATAATAAAATAATAAAGTAATAAATTATAATAAATCAAAAGTCAATACCATCGACCAGTAATGATGGATTTATTTTCTTCAAACTAATTGTAATTATTACCCTAGTTATAAATAGTTATTCGCTTAAAAGAACTTTATAGGTTAAATTTTAAAATTATAAAAATAAAATCAAGATGAATATTTATTTATAAGAAATAAAAACATAAAAAAAGATAGTATTATTATTTTTTAGAATAGAAAATTTTTAAAACAAGAAAAGGAAGAAAAATTATTTTAAAAACAAAAATTTTTAATTAATTTTTAATAATCAAATATACAAAAAATACAATGAAATGTATACATATAATATATACATATAATATATATATTCAATAGATATTTATTATAGATAATATAATATTCAGTATTGTTATATATAAAACAATTATTTATAAAAAAAAGTTATAATATACATAAGCTATAATATAATATTATTTTTATTGTATTTCAATTCGCTAACGAGTTTCATATTATTATTTTCTCCTTTTATTTTAATCATATAAAAAATCAAAATAATTTATTAGAGAACGCGAACTATAAGATTTATTCCTGTCAAAAAAAAAAAACACAGGATAAAGATAACTGCCAAAAATGTCATAATACATAATCCTGATTTCATGCGCGGCTTTCAAAAGGAAGATGGCAGCAGTACAGCATGTGAATGATTGTGACCACCCCGTCGAACATTCGAAGAAACCGTGAATCTTTAAATTCCTCGACCGGTCATTAGGACAAAAGTATACCTGTGTCTACGATCCTTCGTAGACCTGTTACCTTGGAACAATGCCTATCCGACAAGTGTTTTCATATCTGATTGACCCATCTTCGAATGGAACTTGGACAAACGGCTAATTTTTCTTCGAGCTAACGATCTTCGTATACCTGATGTATCCTTTTCTCCCATATTTTCTCCCATTTTATCTATTCAATTTTGTCTCTTTTCCACTTTTGAGAAAACATCTTCAGAGTCACGCGAACATTCATTCAACCAATCTTATATCATATTTACATCTTTCTTTCATAACCTTTTATAATATTTAATCTCATAGCTCATTCGTTAAGCTAATCTAACCTAATTAATTGTATTCTGATAATATAAAAAGATGAAATCAATTTCAACGTTGAATTTTCTTCTTTCTAATGCATCTCTCCTATGTGAGCGTTGATGTCTCTCTTATTAAAGTATATAGTTTTGATATCATGTTTTTTTTTTAATTTTATTATTGAAAAAATTGATTTTATCATTTTGAAAGAAAGATATATTTTTTTGAAAAAAAAAATATATTAATTCTTGAAGATCCAATATTGCATTAATGCTACATTTTATGAAGTTGTTGAAAACTTATTTTCTCTCCGATTTCGATGATTTTTAAATATGTCTTATAGATAATATTTTAATTAATTTTCTCTTATACCCATATATATGTTTCATGATAATATTTAATTTTTTTCTCGTTATCTTTTCTAAGTTAAATTCAATTCAAAGTTCAATTAAAATTAATAATATTATGAAATTCTAAAATTTCAAAATTATAATGAATTTTATTAAATTATAAAAATATTTGCTTCTATTTTATATGATGAAATATTTATTTAACTTTCATAATACAAATAAGATATAGGTATATAGCCTAGATATTTTGATTATAATTTCAAATTAAAATAAATTTTTATATAATTCCTCTTTATTATCTGTTACATTCATTTTTAACGCAGGATTTAAGAGAACTTAAGTCTTAGTTATTTTTTTATTGAATTAAGTGAAAAAAAAATAGAGAACTTGAATCTAATAACATCGAGTTAACTAAATTGTGTTTCTTCTATGCAAGAAATAAAGATAGAAAATCGCTAACTTGCGCATAATGTAATCAATATATATATGTAAAATATTCTAATAATATAACTCTTTTAAATTTATAGTTGTAGCATGATGTAATATATTTATTCTCTTATCTAACGTTCTTACATGTATGTTTAATAACAATATAGTAAAAAAGAACATTGAAATAGAATTATATTCCATTTGATATTTAATAATCAATAATAAATTAAATAAAATGTTTTAAAATGTTCTATGTTTAATATTCTAAAAACATTTTAAGAATTTATATTCCTATATATTATTTATTACATATATTATTTATTCCTATATATCTTAATAAATGATAATAATTATGTTTATTCTTATATATATTTTTTGATAATAATCATATATAAATAATTATTTATAAATTATATCAATACACGTAAAAATTATTTCATTATTTGATCTTAATGGATTAATAAGCTCTATGTCGAACATAAAATACAATTTCGTGAGTGCTCTTTCTTGCCGAAAACCAGATTAAAAATCCCAGAGTGCGAAAAAATTCTCAGTATACATGGAGGTATGACGGAAGCAACTAAATACTTAAACGCTCGAAACGCAAGCTTAAATGCCGTTGATTGCAGTAGGAGGGAAATGAGAGGTTGCACGACGGACTCATATCTCTCGTAATAGTGATCGTTCTTAAAGACAACCAGATAACGAGTCCTTCCATGAATCGGTCAATAAATTAATAATCATTTTTTGATTCAATCGAAACATACATAGTTTCAAATCGAATATTCATTTGTATTAACGTTAATTTTTTCCACTGTTTCTTCTATTGACTCAAGTTTTTTTTTCCCTTGTTGAATGAAATTTACATTTCTTTTTTCGGAAATTTAATTTAACATTTGTGTTAATACTCAAGCACTTAAAATTTATCATTTTCCCATTAAAACTTTAAGAAATTTATTATTTTCGCATTAAAATTTTTAGAATCAATTGAATCGATGTTATTTGACATATTTGACACATCGAACTTACTTCGAAATTAAAATTTAATTATCAAAAGAATTATTTATAGTAATTTACAAATTACTATAAAATTTTATTATTATATAGATAACTAGAAAATAAATTAGAAATTAGAAATTTAATATCAAAAATTTTGAGTATTATTGAATTATTAAATTTTTTTATAAAGAAACAATATTTATATAAAGAAATTAATAAAGAATTAAAAAAAAGAAATAAAAAATTTAAAAATTAATTTTATTAATTTATCTTTAAAAATGATATATATTATTTATTTTTCTTCTAAAAAAAAGTTAAAAATTGTTACAATTAAATGATATAGAATTCGATTTATAAATGAAACTACAATAGCAGTAATAATAAACGAGAAATGATGGAAAACAAAAATTTCGAACATTTTTAAAATTTTAAAAATACAACAAACTACTGACTAACAGTTGGCTTGTAAATGAGTATTTAGTTTATCTTTAAAGAATCAGAAACAGAGGATAAGAAGTTGCACTTTCTATGAGGAATTGCTTCCGTTAAGGAGATTGAAAGGCACAGATCGAATCGATTTTCATTCATTTTCTCCACGCTCAGATGCTTTTTTTTAGAGATATCATAATTTCTGAATTTACTGATAATTATCGACATTGACAAATAACGACTACACTTAACATTTATCAATGTTACAATAAAACTTTCGCAGTATAGAATGATCGCAAAATACAGAAGAATAGAACGGAAAAGAAAACTAAAAAAACAAACACTAAAGTTTATTCATTATAAATTCATTGCTCAAGATTAGTCGCAACTATATACCATATACATCTGCAAAATGCAGAAAATTCGAGTTTAATTTCATCTTTGTTTTTGACAACCTTGAAAAATGACAGCTAGGAAAAAGACGAAGAAAGCTTAAAACTCCAACATTTGAAAAAATATGTGGTATATCGATTTCGTGAATTACTCGCTTCGCTGAGTCTAAGAAAGATATCCTCGAATGGTATCATATATCCGCAAGAAGTAGCCGAGCACATAACGAATAAATACTGAAAAAAGTAGGAGATGATCAGGAGGAAGAAGGAAGATAAAAGAAAGTAGAGGGGAAGAAGATAAGAGAAAGAGGGGACTGAAAGCGAGAAAGAAAAGATAGAGAGAAGCAATGGAACAGGTAAAACAAAAAGTGAGGAAAAAATTGAAAACCAGTCTCTCAGTCAGGAAGGTAGTTCTTCGGAGTCTAGCAGACTGCGGACTCGCTCTCTTCTCCTTTTCCACCACCATCGCTATCAGCAACCACCACCACCACTGTGTTCGGCAACGACTTTACGGTAACAGCGGCTGCAGCACCACCACCACCACTACCAACTCGCTTGGCTACCATCGCCAACACCTCCTTTTCCTCCTCCTCCTCCTACACCTCTTTCCCTTTCCGCTTCTCCGTTTCTCTCGGTCCACGTCCTTCCTTAATTCAGTCCAATGAGAGTCGCTCTTCGATTCGTCGCACCCGTCATAGATACTCGGTTCGTCTCGATCTTTCAGGATACTTTTTCTCCTTCACCATCCTTTGGTCGAGTCGTACAATTCGCCAAGCAGTTGTGTGCCAACTTGCCTCGAGTCTCGCGACACATCGATTTCAAGATCGGAATTTAACAAACCGGTCGGTCCGCGCGAATACACGAACGAATATCGTGGTCAGAGAAAGTGTCAGCTAGTGGGAACAAGAGTGGATCTGTTCGAATGGATCGATAGATCGTGCCGATTATTATAGAGACAGAGAGGATTATACGCAAAAGATCGAGCGTGTTTCTTATTGTGTTAAAGAAAAACAGTTTGTTTTTCTACGTTTAGAAGGATACGCTTGACGGAGAGAACATGTTTCGTACCAGTCGCAACGCGAACCGGTTGCGCGTGCTTAAAATAGTTACCCGTGCATAGGTTACCGCTCTACCCACCGTTCGCTCATTGGAATACATTTCAGGATTGTCAGGTAAACACATACCGGCGAATCCCGGTTTTAATCGATCTTTTTTTTGCGATGAAGAACGGAGAAGGAGATTCGATTGGAATCACGCCTTTTTTTATTTATCGTGCCTTACCGTAGAGATTCGCACTATAGATCTATTCGCAGTAATTGCGATTCAAATCATTATTGTAAACGTCTAATACATCGCAACGTTATCGAGTCAATTCTACTGCGCTTTTAGCATTCTATATAGTTAGAGAGATAGTTGATTTTGTGCAAATCTGGTATATTTCGTTGGCATGCGATATCGGATTCTTGCGAAACGTTTATCTTGGCCGCGTGCACGCATTTATAGTCGGCCATTTCACGATCGATCGAGTCCCCCTTTTCTATCGTTTCTTAGAACGAGGAAGAAACGACAGGTTAAAATCATGGATACAAAGAGACTGGCGTTTAGAATGAAATGATAATTAATTGCGTTATAAGTTTCCGTATAATTCTTTCTCATATTGAAACAAATCAGGATTGGATACGTTTTATTTGAAATGAAAATAAAATATAAAAAGAAGAAATAGTTATAATAATTGAAATAAAAATGATAAAAATAAAAAATATTTGCGAATAACTTTCAAGATCTTATTTAAAAAATAAACTTTTTTCAAATATTTCACAGATTGAATCTTTGATTATTTCAAATAATAATAAGAAATAAAATATAACAAATAATAAAAATTATAATATATAATATATATTAATATAGATATATTAATAAACAAAATTTTAGCAAATTTTAGCAAATCAAGAAATGCGTATCTATAAAAAAATAAAAAAAAGAAAATGATTTTAAGAAATTTCAAATAGAAAAATTACCAAAAAAAATCATAGAAATGAATTACTTAGTATGACAGAAAAACGTCAGACTATCAAATAAAATAGCAAATATTAAAATAATCTAATTTTTAAATACACTATTATTCAAGTAATATTATTTAAAATAAAGCAAATAAAAAATAAAATAAAAATTTCATTGTCAAATGTCCAATCCTATTTCTTTTATTTAAAATTTTTGATAAGATGAAACCAAATTTGAAAATTTTAACGCGATTTCACTGTATCTAGTTTTATATTCTTTTTTCTTTAAATTTTTGATAAATTTACATCGAGATTGTTGTACATGTAGTGAAATGCAAAAACTTTTCTTTCGTCATCTTTTTTCATTACTTGTCTGGTGTTTTGTTGTCGGTGCCGCGAAAAACGCATGTCCAATAAGAAACGATGAACGGCATACGGATGCGTCAACAATTGATTCAAACTGCATGAGTATTTCTAGAAAGGAATGCACTTTTTTGTATTCTCCAAGTACGATACATTGAAGTGTATAGAGGAGTGTGGGGTCGAAAGTGACACTTTGACTTTGGAATACGATAACTGAAAAATTATTACATTCACAATTATTATATACAAAAATTTGTACATAAGAATATTACACATATCTGATATTATTTGGTCAAAATTGCTTTGCTTTACGATAAATAATAATAAAGTTATTAATAAATCAATTGCATTGTTCAATATATCCATTGTAACACAGTTTCAACTTTAAAAAACTATTAGTTTAATATATATTTATTAATTATTACTAATAATAATTAATTCAATAAATATTGAACTAAATTATAATTGGCCTTTTTTTTTGTTATTTTCTATCTCTATTTTGCTTGATTTATTGCAAAATTAAAATCTTTATGATTTAATAAATAAATCAGAATCCATATTTTTGTACATATCAACTTTTATGTTTACTTACATATTTAAATCTCTCAAAAATCGTCCATCAATATATTAATATCTTGTATACGAAGAAATTTATTATTGTTTATTTCCTATTATTATTTAAAATAATCAAAGATTGATAAATAAATCATTTGAAAATAAGTCAAATATATTTTAGAATTTATTTGCAAGTACTTTCATTTCATAAAATCACATAAAATCGAATAATCAATTATAAATAGATTTTCATACATAATTTAATAGAATATAGAAGCATATATAGTAATATAATTTAATAATAACAACGTATATAAATAACTTACAAATAAATCAAGTTAAAAAAAGTTTATATTTATAGAAATCTTCATAATGGAAAACGACGAAATTTTAATCTTATAAAGATTTTAGAATTATGAAATTTGAAATTTGTATTAATTTTTTCGCGACATTCTTATTAGGAAAAATGAATTAAAATAATTTAATTCTAGATTTACACATATTTAAAAATTATTTTATATTACTTACATTATTTGAAAGTTAAAGAACACATAGAAAATATTAAAATATTTCGATACATAGATTTTGAAAAATAAAAAAGTAAAAGATATGATATTTTAACTAAGTAAATAGTATAGAGGTTAGAATTATAATATATGAATAAATGAGAATTCGAATAGCAAATACGAACGTAGGTAGATACCTTCCATGAAGGCGATTGCCGTTTGTTATTGAAGTTATTCCATTGCCTCGGGCTAGAACAAGGCGAGGCTGTAAGCACGTCTGTCCCTGGATGACGAACGTTTACATTTCAATACAGTTGGAATTTTTCTAAAACCGTTCAGTCTCTAGTCGCAATGCGCGCGGCGCCTCCATCGTGATTCCTTCGTTGCATAGGACATCCACGGCATTTCAATTAGCTACTTCAACGAATAAAAATTTGCAGTCGTTTTTCTCCACGATTTATCAGTTGTATTTGCAATTAAACAAAACTATATATTTCAATATTTTTATTTTGTTTAAATTCCTTTTTTCATTTTTCAAGATTAATAAATTCTAAATACTTTCTTTTTTTTTTAGATTTAATAAGTAAATGCATGAAAGATTGTTGAAAAATATTGCGTTGCATTCTATTTTTGCAAATATACTATTAATTATGTTTTGTTAAAAAATGAAATATCGAAATTAAAAAATGATTTTGCTAAAAAACATTTACTTCTTAATATATTAATGTAATGTCTATATATGATTAAAAAACTATTTTATTTAAATATTTATTTATACATTAATATATAAAACAAAGATATTTCAAATGTGTATTTTATTAAAATATTTTTATAAACTAAAAATATTTATTAACATCACAATACAATATTATTAAAATCAAAATATTATATAATTAATATTATATAATATCATTGATAGATAAGATGTTAAGACAAAAATCAGTTATTGATTGCAGAATATCATCTTTATTAAAATTACTTAGATCGAAATATTGATTTATTAATATCAATTAATTATATCAAATATCAATTATTAATATAAATATTTTTATGTTTTTATATTTAATAATTTACTTTGAATAAATATC
>NW_006263692.1:95662-105830 GCF_000469605.1 Apis dorsata | reverse complement strand
TTATAAAAAAAAATAAATTATAACAAATTATAATTATAAAAATATTAATATCTTATAAAAATATATTATAATATATCTTGTGAATAAAAATTCCAAAAATTATGATAAAGACTATTAATTTCAATAGATATTTAACACAAAAAAATTGGAAAATATTATAATTAAAACAAAATTAAAATAAAATTCACAAACAAGATCGATAAAACAAAAAATTATTTTATTTACATTTATATAATTTAAGTTTTATATTTTCTATAAAAGTTTGTAAATTAATAATTTTTTTATTTGTGAAATTCCAGAATGCATTTTGATTTTAAAATATTCCTCATTATACTATTTTTTGTCAAAACAACTTTTTAATTATAATGTGAAAATTAATACTTAAATATTCATTATACTATTATATTTAAATATTTAAAATATAAATTTTATAATAATATTATATAATTTTATATATAATTAATATTTTCTTATTTCTAGAAAATTTATTTCTTTCTATATTTTTTTGAATTTTAAAATTTGTTTCTTTAAAAATCTATTTTTTTACATTATTATTATTTAAAACAACAAAATATCTGATAAGTAAATCATTTGAGAATAATTTATTTGTGAAATAAAATTTTAGAATTGTTTAGTAATCTTTTATATATAATATGAACTATTGTATTATAATGAGAGGCAATTAATATTCATAATGAATATTTGCATGTAAATAATATATTTTATTTTTAAAAATAACAATTCATAATAGATAAACTTCCGAGTGGAATTTCTCGAAAAATCTGTCTATGATTTACCTGCCTATCTGGAATCTTTAGTAGGTCATTCAGTTGAGTACAAAATAGAAGTTTAATGAAGTGGCACTTGTCGAAGGTAGCGAAAGATTACACAATGAAGGAAAAAATGGATAACAATTATCTGAAGGAAATCATCGTAAAATCGATTCTTTCGATATTTATTTATACTTCCTACTTGTCAAATATCAAAAGTGGGAATCCAATGAAAAATGAGGTTTTAATGTTCTTCCGATTTAATCGATTAAAAACAATCGTATCAAGCAATCGTTAACGAGAGAATTACATTCAGATATTGAATTTTAAAATCAAGTTTAAAATATTGATGCGTTTCTTTCTTCATTCAACGATGACGCAATCTTTGTTAATTGTCAAAGAATATCTTCAAGAGATATCTTGAATATAAACAAAAAAAAATTAAATGAAGTAGAGACTGGAATAATAATATCGGCAATATGTGTTGTGCGAATTAAATACTATTTTTCTCGAATCGATGCACGTGTAACAGGTCGTTGAAATGGAATTTTTTTCATCAGAAAAAACATCATAGGATGTGATTATGCAAGATATAAATAGCTATTTAATTGACACGTTCAGAAGTTATAATTACGCGTGCAAATCATTTTGCATCGAATTATCGGACATTGCGTCTTTACAATCATTTCTTTCCTCTTTCCTACCCTGCAGAATCGTGTATTAAATCAGCTTTTCAATCTTATATATATATTTTTTATATCATTTTTAGTACTATTTACTATTTCTTTTAATAATTAATAAGTGATTCATTGCATTATAATTAATATTTCTGTACTTAATAATGAACATCGAATACAGTCATTTTTAAAAGTTAAAAAATTAATTAATAAAAATGCAATAACAAATTTAAACACAGAATCAATAAATGTATATATATTCGTAGATTATGATAATAGTTTTATAATAATATTTTTCAATTTTCTTGAGTTGCTTTTTATTGTAATATTTAAATAACTTGATCTCTCTATAAAACAAGAAAAATTGAAAAAAGTTAATACTTTAAATTAAATAACAGATGTATCATGTTTTCTTTATATTCTTATAAAATATGATATTAAAAAATTATTTTAAAACAAATAAGTATTAAAAATTAGCAGTATTAAATCATACATCACAACCCCTATAAATCGCGATTAAAAGATTGAGAACCACTGTTTCACAAAGAGAGTTCCAAAAACACATGAGATTTAAAAATTTGTTCTTTCGGCACACGACCCCCTCTTAATGACATCCCTGACTCACGTTCATGAATATTCTTAATAACCTTAATCGAGCTTCATGGTCGTAATCAACGTATGCGATTCACTGTCTACCGTAGACTCGATAGCGGACGCGTGTGTTCTTGCTCCTTGCGATATGTTGTATACATCGTTAGAAGGAAGTGGCGCCAATTTATCGGCTGTTTTAATTGCTCTCGATAACCTTCTCCCGGCACACGTAAACTCGATATTCGAGTTCTTACGATATATATATATGATTATCTTAGAAGTCTGACCTCGGGCGATGTATTTTATTTTGTCTGATCGTGGCGAGATCATGTCGAGTATAAAGGAAAAAAGTTTCGTCTATCGTTGAAACCAGTTGAACGAGTGTAATATTAATGTCTGTTGATGTTATGTTTGTTCAGAACACGATGACGAGTTGGAGAAGAACGCTTATCGTGGCAATCATTGGAATCTTATTTCTGGCTGCAATCACTAAATATTCTAAAGCCTGCAACGAAGCGATCTGTGCTAGTGTCGTGAGTAAATGTATGCTCACGCAAAGTTGCAAATGCGATCTCGTTACCTGTACCTGCTGCAAGGAATGCTTTTCTTGTCTTAGTTATCTTTATGATGAATGTTGTTCGTGCGTAGGTAAGTTCTCGCATTTGTATTTTCTATGATTCACTAAATATTATAAAATAAAAAGATTTATATTTTTTAATTGTATTTTCCATAGATCTGTGCCCGAAACCAAATATTACAGATAATCCGTTGAGCAAGAAGTCTCATGTGGAGGATTTTACCGATCCGATGCCAGGTCTGTTTCAAGCGTTAACCGCAGAACCGGATCCGCACGAACGTTGGCTTACATTCACGTTTCCAGTGGATTTTGATATGTCTTTATTTACACCAAAACATGAAAATAAATATACTATGAGTATGTATTATAATTTTTCTCAAATTTCTCGTTTTTTATAAATAAATTTAACACGAAACTCAATAATTTATCTTTAAGATGTTACTCATTTAATTGTCAATTATTTCCATGTGCTTTTATAATTTTATTTATAAATATGACATTTTAAGTCAATATATGTTTATTTAAGAAATAATTTTAATCAGATATGTGTTACTTCTAAAGACAAATTCCTGAATTCTACATAATATATTTATGTAAATTTTATTACTGACGAAAATTGATATTTTTTTCAGAAACTTCTAATGAAGAAGTGCACCCATTGAAACCAAACGTAATGACGGTTAACTGCACCGTTGCATTTATGGCTCAATGTAACTCCTGGAACAAATGTCGGGCGTCTTGCCAGAGCATGGGTGCTAGTAGTTATAGATGGTTCCATGATGGTTGCTGCGAATGTATAGGAGACACTTGTATTAATTATGGAATCAATGAATCGAGATGCATACATTGTCCAATAGACAAAGAAGAAGATGATTTGAAAGATCAATATGATGATTATGGTCAAGATGAAGATGATTTAACAGAAGATGACATCGATTAATAATCATTGGTTTTCTTTTCGATCTCGTGTAACGTTTTCTCGTTAGTGGATTGTATTGAAGTTGAAGTTGTGTTAGGGTGAGTGCAATCCCGGTGACGGTTAATTATTTCAAGAACTCGATCGTAAATAGTGCCGTCATTTATTCGTGATATTCATGAATTCGATACTATATCTATGTGCAAAGACTGTGGTTTTATGATTGATTGACCATTTTATCCTTTTTAAACTTTTTAAAAATTATACAATAAATGATGAACTTAATTCCCTTCAAAAGGGATTCATTTGTTAGCAAATATAATTTAAATCATGATCAGTGAAGTTGGAAACAATTGATTGTTAACGCAGTTAATGATATCGCGTTTAAGTTTAAGTAAAGAAAACAAACAAATGTAATGGCGTTTAGAATTGACTGGTTTTATAATATGACTTTAACGGCATAGCACGTATAAGTCATTATTTTTAAATGTTAAATATGTATGTATGTAAGTAGTACGTGGTGTCATATATTTTATTTTTCTGTGCCATATGAATCAAGTTGTACACATATTAATTCATTTATTAATCCATTGACGTGTATTTGATGCGTCAATTATATCGTTCAGATAAAAACCTTTGTCCAAGTTCCTTTGATTCCTTATCCGTTTTAAAACGATTTGATAAATTTTATAGACGCCTATATTTACATAATATAAAATAATAACATATTTTAGATGATCATAAACGATTCGTTCAATTCATGTGTACATGTGAATAATCAAATCATAAAAAATATAATTTATGTATCATTTAATATTGCATTTGATTATTGCATTAGTATATGATATAAAGATACTATGTGAGATCGAGTAGGAAAATGTTCAATTTTTATTTTCCAATTCATGCAGTCATATGTAATATAAATAACAATAATAGTATAATATCGATACTGAAAATTGTAGATTTCATTAAAACTTACCACATTGAACTAAGAATGGAATTCGGAAAAATTCCATCGGAAAGATATTAACGAATAATTTTTTTCTGAAAATTATTAATAGACTAGAAAAAACAGAGCCAATATCAAATAATTATTTATAAATAAATTCCCGTAGATAATAAAAAATTTACAATCATTTTTTTATAAATTATTCTATTTTAAAGTGTAATTCACTCTTTGAATGATTATATACCGCCTTATCGCGCAATATATTTTATAAACACACTCATTCAATTCTACTTTGTATAGTGAACATTAAATATCGCGTTTTACGCGTAGATTCAATGATCACATAGATTAATTCATATACGCACTATTAACGCGCGTTATTGCATCGTGCTTATAAATATAATAAAAATTACAGCATTCGAAAAAAAGCATAAAAGTGATTTGCCAATAGCATATTTATACAGGTGGATGTTCATCTTGCGTTTCATTGCTTTCTGGCAATTTAATGAAAGGCAAATCGCTGCCGCTCCACATCGAATATAATTGAGATCTCGCGGATTCCTGAAATTATTAATATTAATAGTATAATAAAAATATTTTATAATCTATAAATAAATTGAAATTAATATATAAAAATTATGAGTAATAATAATAATAATAATAATAATAGTAATTATCTTAAACAATAATCATGCATTACCCCACCACCAGCGCTCTCGGAACCTGAACGACTATGGGCTGATATGCAAGAATCTGTTGAAGAACTGTTTTTACGTGAAGCTAGTACATCTATGGTACCTAAAAAAATCAAAATTAAACGTAATTGATTTTGTAAATTATATTCAATATATATACTCACCGAGTTCGATTTCCCTATGATCACTATGTGAATGAATGCTATCTTTGCTGTCACCGTGACTACCACTAGTTCCACTTTGTTCTACACAGTGTACAATAAATAATTTATTGCAGTAATAATGTACAAATAAATTTTAATATACATCAAATTGTACCCGAATCTCGATGTTCTCCACTATGTGCACTATGATCACTTTCTCGTTGTCCTGATTGATCAGAATGATCACTTGAATGAGAATCATGAGGCCAACATCTTGAAGTACCTACTTTTCGAGATCCTGGCCAAATAGTCGAATCATAATTTGATTCAAAATTGCACGTCGTTAATGTAACACCTGGGATATGATGATTTGTATAAGCAGGCAATTGATTCAGAGGTCTAACTCCTATATAAATATTAAAAAATAAAATATATATAAATATACTATAAATTATATGATAATTGTTATTATCATAAATAATTTTTACTTCTTGTCTTACCTGGTTTACAAGATAATAGTTGAATAGCTTCTTGTAAGCCATCTTGACTAGCCATAGCAGATGTTTTCCATATTGTATCTGGAGTAGTAGACCTACTTCTGTCTTGATGAGGTAACCTCAATCGAAATCTAATATCATGTCGTGGCCAATCTGTGATGTTTCTACAATCCCATGGCATAGACCATCTTCTCATTGTATTATCTGATGATTCACCTGACATTTCCGCAGCTGCGGTTTCGGACCATCTCCTCTGAACCTTTTATAAAAAAAAAATATGTAAAAAGAGTTGTGAAATAAATAAATAAAAAAAGAATTTTTAAGAATTAAAATTACCCGCAGAGGAAATAAAGGATATGGTAAAGGTGATCTATGACAATTTTGTACAGATTGTTGTGTTGACATAGAAGATACTAATGGTGATGAACTATACAATCTTTCAAAACATTGCTGAAGAGAAGCAATATCACATTCAGCTGTACCACTCTGAGAACAGGAGCATTCTGCCATTCCACCTAGAAGAATTATTTTGAAGAATCAATTCCAAAAATAAAAATATATTGACTAGAAATCAGTTTCAATTCTTACCTAGACATTCACAGCATGCAACACAGAACTGATATTGTAAATTTATGAATGTCATTAAATTATCTCTAAGTATATCCTGAAAATATGTTAGTCAATAAAAAAATATCAAACAAAATTTTTTTTTAGTTTTTATTTTAAGATTTGTTTCTAAAGATAAGTAAATTTATATATTTATACATACATGTTTTTCTCCTTCATTTTCTCGTGATTCATGATCTCTTAATGCAGAGATAATGTGATTTTTTACTGTAGTGCTGGCTATATATGTTGCTCTTGTAAGCTCTTCCCAACCAGCAAGACATTGTCCTGTTAATCGACATTGTGCTAATGTATTGTGAGCAGACAAAAGTGTTTGTAATGATTGAGTCAATTTTGTACCCGCTGTGCATAGGCCATTGAGCGTCTACAATAAATAACATAATTTGTTTTTGCATACTTTAATATAAGAATCATTGAAAATATACAAACCTGTAAATACACTAGCCAATTACCAAGACATTCATTTACTTCCAATTGTAATTTAGATATTTGATTATCACTAGGCTTTGGTTCTATTCCACCTTCTGCCATACTTACATTCTTCTAAAACCTGTATTTGGATTAATAAATCACCTATTAGCACAACAAAATATAAAAATATACGATTGACCTCTGTTATTAAGAATTACTTTAAAATATCACCAAAAATAATGTATAACTAACATAAAATATTTACAATAGAAATTATATTTATAATTAAGTAATAAGAATTAAGCTAGAATAATAACAAATACAATAATAATAATGTTCCAGAATGATAATTTTATTATAATAAATAAAATCTCAAAGATTGAAAATAACAATATTGTAACAGAAAATATTATAAGTTAATCACTTACATATTTTTTTCATCATATGCTGTATTCTCAATACTAGATTAATAGAGGAAATAAAAATCACAGTTTTGGCGTTGATATTGAAACACGGTTACCGGCACCATTGCTATTCGCCTCGTGCATACCTCAGCACTCGAATTGAACGATGCAAAAACCAAAGAGATTCCTGTGTATACGGTTACACTCATCTGTAGTTGTATTTTTCAACAAGACGTTTAATACGAAATATCTTGTCCAGATGCCGCCATTTGTACTCATTCGGTACGAAGAATCAAATGATCTTTTGAATTTAGTGATGCACAATCTTAATTACATTCCGAATACAACATTTATAGTTTATACTAATTTTATAATATTATTGTATTTTATCTTTTTCTATTATATTTTTACAATATATTTTTATACAAAAAATATTTTTTTATAAATAAGAAATATTGAAAATGAAAATGTAAAATTATTATATTATAAAATATGCACGAAAATAATGATAATTTATAATAATTAGTGATTAAAAATATAGAACAAAATTTTTTACTATATATATAATAAGTTCATAGAAAATATAATAAAAAATTGATTGAAAAGTTCTTTAGACATTATTGTTGTACAATAAACTTAATTTTTAGTTCAAGTTTGAACAAACAATATTGTGTTTTTAGTAAAAATTTTTTATTCATGCCAATTTGTTATCCTCTTATTATTAATATAAAAATTAATAAAAGGAATAAAAAACAAGAAAGTACTTAACTTGGTTTCAATCACTTTTTGCATAATTGAAATATTTAAATATATAATATATCATTAAATAATTCTAAATAATTATAAATGGAACGAGGTTAAATATATTTTAATTAATCACGTAATATATATATACATATTAAATACATATATCGAATTAAAATAAAATTAATAAGAAAAATCAGAACATTATCAAATTTTAATATTCATTCAATGCTAATGCTTATATATTTTTCTTTTAAATTTAATTATGTTTATACATGTTTATGATTAATTTTGATTATTTATCTTCCCTATTAATCAAATTATGTATTGTTTCGTTTATTTGAGAAATCGAGAGAAGACACGAGGCTTATCGAGGTGAAAGGGGCTCAAGCGCGTGGTGACGTAGTGTTGATACAAAAAAGAGAAAGATAGAATAGCAAATCGGAAAGAAGATAAAAGAAGGAAAAAGAGAAAGATTGAAAAGAGAGAAGAAACCGATCGTAATGGAAACGCGATCGTGCGCGAGGGACATCATGGGTAAGTGGGGAGAATGATGTGGTAAGAAAGATAGAAGGGAGGGGCTTAACGGTAAAGTCGGTATAACCTTATAGTAATGTTTTTCAATTTTTTTTTTTTTTATTACTACCCTGATGCTTGAATATACCCTTTTGCGGTTTCTCCTTACAATGGAATGTTTTCTCATGTATGAGAACCATTATTGTGATAAGTAATAGAATCTGAAAACAATGCCGTCAATTTAAATGCATGTCCAAAAATATTTATATTCCAAATTTTTTGTTATTTTTAAAAAAGATATTAATTACAAAGTAATGACTAGTCTTAAAATAGATATAATTCAAACTTTATTTTATTTTTGGTTTCTTTGTTCATTATTCTGTGGTAATGATTCACATAATTATCATTTTAAGAAAACAATATATATTAAGTAGAAAGAATTAAAAGAAAACAGTAATAAATATATATTATAATGTTTGAACGTGATTATTTAAATTTAAAAAATCATTTAAAAAATTCAATCGTAATTTTAATAAATAGGAAAAAATGTGATTATGAAAATCTGAAAATAAAAAGTAATTTGCAATTTAAAAATCCATTTAGTGGAATTCTTAGGAATAATAAAAAATGAAATAAAAAATACTTTATAACTTGTTCAGTTTTGAGATAGTATGATAATAACGTGTCAATCGTGCACGTGTCAGATACGTACAAGGAAGCAATTACTTCTAAATCAATTGTTACCCCTGCGGAATTATTCTACTAATGTGCAACTCTATGTATAACTGTATGCAAGTAAAAGTTGTAGCTGCTTGATCATGCGCAGACTGTTTTACCTTGGGAATGTATGGATATGAATATGCACAAGTAAATACATATATATATTTAGTAAAAATCCGTAGCAATCATGAACAAACTAATAATCTACTTGATCTCAAAGCAAACAATATTAAAAAATAAAGTCAATTCAATTTTCACTTAAAATCGCATAATGATCATTCGAATAATTTTCTTTCATATAATAATATAATTAAATACAAGTAACTATTAGTAATAATATTAATAATATTAATAATTTAGTTTAAAAGATTGATCAATGAAGGATTGATAGATATGATTTAATATTTTTTATTAAAAATAGAATATCAAAAATAAAAAAAGAAAATAAAATAAATATTCTTTAATAATCTTAATAGAATCTATGTAAATATTTTTTATAAAAATATCATTTTGTAAAAATCTTAAGTTTTAGATCATAAGAAAATGGAATCTTTCGTTAAAAAAAAATATTTAATATTATAATTTAACTATGTAAATTTTACTATGATATAAAATCGTGATTTTTTTTTCATTAAAATAATAATAAATGGATTATTATTTTAAGTATTAAACTTTTTATTTTAAGTAATCAAAAATTATATACAAAAATATTGTTTTCCGCTCTTTTTTTTAAATTCGCAAGTTAAATCTAATATGCAATCAATTTAAATTTAATCATATATTATCACATTTTATTACAAAAATGATTCTATTTTATTTTATTTTCATTTGTATGTAAAAATTATTTTCACAAAATAATAAAAACATAACATAAACATAAAAAATTACACTTCGATACAACAGTGAAACAAAATCTAAATTACTATAATAC
>NW_006263692.1:94896-95618 GCF_000469605.1 Apis dorsata | reverse complement strand
ATGTCAAAAATCATGAAGAATCGAAAGCAAGGTTATGATCAAATATGGAATACGACAAATAATCAAAATGTAATATAATTTGAATTTTCGTTAACATTACAAGAATTTCATTTCATTAGAAATCTTTTGATATAATAAATATTACAAGAATAAGTGAAGATTAACAAAAAAATAAATCAAAAGACAGAATGAAATAAAATAAAATAAATAAAACAAGATAAAATATACAAATTATAATATGTATCATATAAAAGTAATTAATTCTATTTTTTAATAACGCTTAACTCATATTTAACAATTAACTCATATCATAACTCATACATGTCATTTTTTGAAGTGTAATATATTTTTATTATTTTAATGCTAAAAGTCCAAACAAATATAATCGAACATAGACTCCCTCATAATATCTAGTTGAATGCACGCTACACACGATATACTATACTATGTAAGTACTTTCATAATGTCGAAGGAGTACAAGAGGCTCGAAGCCTCTGGCACTCGACGGACAACTAGTGAAGGGAACGGATCGTCATTCTCGGTCGATATTCGATCAAACGGTCAACGAAAATGCTGTCCGAAAGTTATGTTTAACAATCTTTGTGAAAATGTGCGTATAAATCGAAGTCGTAGTGATTTTGAGTTATATATTTCACTTTTGAATTTATTTATTTATTTATTTATTTTTTTTTTTTTATCCCATATTATGCAACTAAAGAAAT
>NW_006263692.1:83317-94751 GCF_000469605.1 Apis dorsata | reverse complement strand
ATGTCAAAAATCATGAAGAATCGAAAGCAAGGTTATGATCAAATATGGAATACGACAAATAATTATTAATAAGTTTGGTGCAAGAAACGATTGAACAGATTTAACAAAATCATGAAAGGACAATCGATCGATCGCATACGGGGACTAAAAACTTGTTAAATGGTGAAAGAAAAAGATTTTTGAATTATATTTTCGTATTTTGGCGGCAATTTAATAATAACGTTTTAATTAAGGAAAAAGAATATTTTGTTATTGAAACGAGTTTTCATCGGTGCCACGCATCGAACAAAGAAACTTCTTGTGAAAGTTTCCGTAGTGCATGATAAAGTGTTCTCTGGTTGGATACGCGGTTACAATCTTGTGGATGATCGTAATCAAAGTTAGTGTACTTTCGATGTGATCCCGCCCTTTGACAACAACAAAAAACGATATATCGAGGATGGGACGAGAGATTCTTCTGTTCCTTTTGGGAATTCTCGTCGTGGGTACACAAGGCATGTATTTTGAACTTTCAATACATTCAAAAGTTTCATTTAATTACTCGATTTCACTGTGTATAATTCAAATTATCTATTATTTTTAAACTAGATTCTGAAACAATAAATGTTATTTTAGAATATTCATTTTAATTTTATATTATTATATATTTATTTATTTATATTATTATATTTTGTATTTATATTTATATTTTTTTATAAGTTCAGGCATTTTTTGCGAATATATTTTTGAGAATTATCTACATTATTAGAATTCTTCTTATCTACACTATTCGAATTCTCCTTGAACTTGAAACGAATAATTTAATAATTTCAATCGATACATTATTTTTTTTTAATATTTTTAATCGTCTTTTATTATCATTTTCTATGATACTTTTATCGATATAGATGAAATTTGTGTTTTTTTTTAAAATGAGTTTCATATCTTTCAAATATGTAATATGCTTACACTCGATTTCAAGTTGTGAGCTTGTAATAAATGCTATATTATTTTGCAATAGCACATGTTATTCAATGTATATAAAATAAATATTTTAAAGTTCATTAAACCTTAGTGTCGATATTAGAGAATAACAGAGTTATTTAACTATTTCGAAATTTGAAATCTAAATTATACAATATTTTCTATCTATTCTCGAGTTTTGTATTAAGGAAAGGAATACAAGTATACAAAATAGGTACCGCCTACTTGATTCTCGTCCACGCGGATTTTCTGGTGTCTCGAGGTCACCTGGTGTATCCGCTTCAAATAAAATGTACAGGTTCCTGTCGCTTTGTATTTTGCTTTCTCGAAACCTTGCAAATTCCAGGTTTTTAATGTCTTTTTTTTTTTTCAAAGAAAAATATATTTCATATGTTATTTTTGTTCAAGGATAGTTCAATGATAAACATGGTTCCATCTTGAAATGCTGTTCCAATAACAGCTGCGATTCGCAAAATCAACGAAGCATTTAAAAATATTCATTCAGCGGAAGCAAATTTACATTCTCTTTTCCTGTTTAACCTGCGATAATACCAGTAAAATATTTCGAACTTTTCATAATTGATTTTTATTCTAATCGGTTAAATTTAATTTGAATAAAACTGGTCGCACAAGATAGGAAACAGGACTCACTATGAAGGCAGTCAATCGAAGCGAGTTTTACCTTTTGTAATTCTTATTCTCCTAGTTGACCTACATGAAACACCTTGGTAGACATTATATGTCTGGTGTGCATATATTGACAGTCTTATAATATTATTTTGCATGTAATTCTTGAAAAATAATCTATATACATCTAATAACATTTATATACATCTAATAACAATTTAATATACATCATTAATTTTACAAGAAACGTGAGCATTAGAAAGCACATTTTTTATAAATTGTTTTTCATCATTTCGTTCCACTTTTCATTATAAACTTGTCATTTTTCATTCAAAATACTTTTGATTCAAATTAGTACTTAAATAAATAATGGACTGAGAATTATAGTAATGTAAATTTAACCTAAAGATCCATTTAATTTAACTCAACATAAAAATAATAATATTGTAATTTAACATCCTTTAAAAAAATATAAAAATATATAAAAAAAGCTATTCTTTGTTAAAATAAAACTTAAAATATAAGCAAATGATAAAATAAACAAATGATTCGAAAACCAATCAATATAAATAAAATTACTATTGATTTCTGTGATATTAATTTTTAATTAAGAAAATTAGAAGATTCGATTTAATTATAATTAAAAAAATAAAAATTTACTAAATGTAGAGCGTTTTACGTCATCGACAGGTAAACTACAGATCTTTTCGTTGAGAATAACGCTCACCTGAACTTTCATTTGTGCAGGCAAAATTGCGTAGGAACGTGTCTTTCATGGAAAATGTAATTACAATTTAAAAGTAACATTTTTATCAATTATTATTATTTTTTGATTTAAAAACGTATTTTTCTTATTAAAAACTTTTTTAAATTAATTTTTCAAACTAAAAATTCTTTTTATCAATAATCAAATTTTCAATTAAAATGAAGTACAGACAATATTTTAAAAATTGTATAATATAATAGTATAATAAATTTCTATATAAAATTCTTATAAAATTCAAAAGAAATTTAGAAATTAATATTTCAATAAAAAAATTAACTAAAAAATGAACTCTTTAATGAATAAAAAATGTAATTTTTTGATAAATAAAGATTCATTTAAAATTTTTAATTATATTTAAAGTTTTTTTTACTTTCTAAGAATTTATTAACAGAAAAAATATATTTGATAATTCATTTTATTCTTTATTTTTTCTATTTTTCAAATAGAATTATCTGCAAATTGATCGATATAAATTATCATATACGTACATATACAAAAAAGTCCAGTTCGCCTTTGACCAATTTAATTCCAGAAATTCGTGAAGATCGTTATTGATAAAAAAATAGAATAATAGGTTAGGTTGATTTGCAAAGAAGTTAATCGATAGCCAATATACTACATTAAAACTTATGCTGAAATGGGGAAGTAAAAGCGTCCTCGAGATTCTAGGTGAACGCTTTTCTTTCGTTCTTGCAAAGAAGGAAGCGTGTCGAACGTTATGGACTTGCACGATTCTCGTTTCTATCGAACTAAGCTGAGACTGTCGTAACATTTAACTCTCGACGGTTTGACTGGATCGAAGCATGCGAAACTCGCGATAACTTGTGCTAAGGATAAACTACTTGTTGGGTGGGGCACTATGTTTCGACAATATACAGGTGAAATTTCAAACGACAATAAATCGCTTCCTTTCTCTTATGATCAACATGTGCGACGAATATATATTTTGATTGTGGCAATATATTCAAAACTCAATTCGTCAATTATACAATTATTAATATCAGCATATTAAATTTTATTATTATATATTTAGAAATTTTGAATTGTTTCATATTCATATATATTATTGTTCACAAATATTACTTATTTTTATTTTATTCGAAAAGTATAAATGAAGTATGATGTATAGAAAATTATTTTATAAAATTGAATTATATATTTGAGCCTAAAAATGATTAGGTTAGAATTTTATTACTTCAGAAAATTTTTTTATAAAAAATTTATTAAAAAGAAAATGAATATTCTATAATAAAACAATAAGAATAATAAAATTAAAAGAAGATTCAAAAAAAAATATAAAAAGAAAAAAAATAGCGTTTTTAAATTTTTGGCTATATATAAAATAAAATAATGCTTAATGGTAATTTAAATAATATGAATTCAAATTAAATTCAAATAATTAAATATTATTAAAATTTTGTTCATATAGACGGACTTTCATTGTATGAATATTGTTCAATATAAATTTTATTGTTCAATATAAATTGACAATTATAGAATTTAAAAATATTTATAATGTAAATATTTACAATTTTGATGCTACTTCATCAAATAACTAATACGAATACGTGCAAATTTAATGAAACAAAAATAGGAAAGTTCACTGCTGTTAGTGAGTTTTCATTTTCTGACGCGTTGCAAGGTGTCGCAAGTCACCATCGCGATGACACATGCGCCACGTGTTTTGCTAGTATGTACAATAGAGGTTAGGAAATTCACAAAACTTTCTATCATTTCCTACCGATAGAAGGAATAATAGAAACCTTTTTACGATAAAAATCAGTCGATTTCAAATTAGAAGGATTTTAACATAAAGGATTTTAGCACAAATTCTGAAGAATAAACTTATTATCTATTCCTTTCAATGGATTTTTTTTCGTAGAATTGAATAATATTAACCGGTTTTCTGATGTCCTATTGGTACTATCCAAGTAATTGTAAAATTCGCTCTCAATATGTCCCATTTATCTAAACGCAATAACATGTAATATATGCCATTGCGATTATGTATTTATATCTTTCTATTTATTTCTTATCATAAATTATATATAAATATATATAATATCAATATCATATTATATATAAATATCAAAAAAATACATAAATATCAAAAAAAAACAATAGAAAGTTTTAGAAATTTATGTTGTTTGGAATCATATTAAATTTTCTGTTCATTTTATTATTATGATATTAATACTATAAATATAGAAAAAAAAAAATAGAAAATTAATTATTTTATTAGATTTTACAAAAAATTTTTTGCGTTAAAATTCTAATTTGATTTTAATTCTTGAATATATATTAATATAATATAAATTATATAAATGTTATAAAAATCAAAAAAAAAATGAAAAAAATATCATTATGATTTGAATTTATTCCAATCAAAAAATATTCTGTATACTTTCTGTCAGGGATATATGCCAGTATCTTTTTTTATTTCTTGATTGTTATTTATTTGTATGTAAATGGATGTGAAGATTTTACTAATATAATATTGATAGTCGAGAAGCAAAATATAGATTAAAAAAAAAAAAAGAAAACATTTGAATTAAATTTCAATAAGATCTATTAAATTTTTATTGATTTCTTTTTTTTTTGTGATGTAGATCACAAACAGACACGCCCACTTTCTAATTTCTTGACAATTGTTTTTATATGTGCTATATTATAGATACAATAATTTGAAAAGCAAATTAGAAATATTCATATATTACTATAATATATCGACTATAATATATAATTACTGCAATAAACACATGTCAAACAAACTATTCTATTTTTGACATTTCATGATGTAATGCTATCGAATCAATCAAAAAATAAATGTTTCGAAGAAAATAAATGTTGATTTATATTTTGAGAAAACTAATCATTATTATAATATTATGATAACGATTATAATATTTTTGTTATATTATAAAAAGAAAATAGTATGATTGAATGAGAAAGTGATGTATAAGAGGAGAAAGTAGCAATAAAGTTTGAAATTAATATTAAGTTAAAAATATAATGAGATATAATTGCTAAAGTTTAATTTTTTTGAAACTACAAACAGAAAAAATGGAATTCAAAACATATAAGAATAAATTTATCAAAAAAGTTCAGAAATAAATTACTATTATTTACAGAAAGAAAAAAATGATTTTAATGGAAGGAATGATTTTAAGATAAATAAAATAATCAAATAAAATTCATAATTTCTAAATTAGATAATACATCTTGATATGAACAAAATAATAAACATAGACAAAAAAATTAATATTTTCGAAATTATAATTTTTTTTTAAATAATAATTTGAAAAATTTTTTAAAAAATGATTTGATTTTTTCGAAAAATAATATTTTGTGTAAAATCATTTTTTATTTTTTTCTTGTTAAATTAAATTAAAATCAACTTTCCATTTTTACACACAGTTTAGATATATTAATGTATGATAATATACTTACTATTTTATTTTTAAATATATTTATTTTAAAAAAAATTATTTATACTTTAAAAAATTTATATTAATAATTTTTTAACTCAGAATTTTTTTCTTTATTTAACAAATACAATCTATTCTAAAAACCATGAATACTTTCTTTTATTATATATTTTTTTTTATTTTTTTTGAATTGTCAAATCATACGGACAAAGATAAAAGAAAATGACGATAAATCACATATTATACTGTGGTGACATGCTTTAGCGGTAGTAGTCCCGATTCGAAGTAGCTCCATGTCGTACCGTTATTTCGGCTTCAAAGTTTTGTAACCGCGTGACCCAGACCCATGAAGCGATCAGCGAATGCCAGACTAAAGCTAGTACGTGTTTACACGTACACATGCAGCAATTAACCAAGAATCTCGACCTTTTCGTCTCTTCGAAATCTGGATTTAATGTGATTCTTTCCTGGAATTTATTTAATTTATAATTTATATTTAAGACGATTTTTAATAGCTATAAAATATAAAAATTATAAAAAAATTATAAATAATTATATTAGTTTTGTATACTTTAATTAAAATATTAAAATTATTATCATTTAATATTTTATATTCAATATTATTGAATACTTAATTGAATCATATATATATATATATATATATATATATAACCTATTTATATTTTTGGAATGTAACTTTCGTATAATATGAGGGTATTATATTAATTTAATTTATTAAAAACAATTATTTAAATTTCTGAATTTAAAATTATTCGAATTTTTAAATTTCTTTTCTTTATCAAAATTCAATAATTTTATAAAATATTTAAATTTAACCTTTTTTTATTGCAATTTTTTTTCTTTATTCTTATGCTTATTCATCTTTTATCAAGATGTTAGTTGAGAAAAGTTAGTTGAGAAAAAATGACATAGATTTAGATTAAAAATTTGATCTTTATTGTTAATAATAACTTTTGTATAACTAATTAACAAGTTTAAATTCAAATCTTGATGAAATGACTTATAATTACATAGAAAGTGAGCGGAAGAAAAGATTAAACATACAGTGAAGAGATCTATGTATGTCTAATCGAAATATATCGTGAACTATTGCACGCGCGAACGCGTTTGTACTAGCTTTAATTAACTCGTTCGCACGAAACGGTAACTCGATGTCTCATGAGAAACACTACCTTTTCGAGAGTTCGAATAGAGAATACATAGTGGCTTTCACTCTATAAATCGAGTACATAGACATGGATTCAAATTTAAATTAACGGATTTCCACTAGATATTTGATTGAAAAGAATTAACGGATAAAGCTGAGAAGATTGTAAATTAGGATCGTTAAGATTCTCGATTTGAAAATTTAAGGCCAGTTCTTGCAATCGGCCTTGAAATATCACCGGAAACTTATTCCATGAGTTACACGACTGCGTTATAATCGCCTTTGCGATTGTATCGTTCATATGTACCACTATTCACGAGACTTATATTACCATCCTTCTCTGTTTCCATCTTGATATTTTTGTATTTCCATGTAATGTTACGGCAATCAAATGAATTTTCAATCATAAATACAGCTGATTTTAAAAATGTCCGGTTTTTAAAATATATATTTTCTGAATATATTTAATTTTTAATGATTTTTTTTCTCATTATCATACATTATAATTTTTTGTTAAATTAATTAATCAATTAAATTATCAATGTAACAAAATAATAAGTAAGAATTAAATATTGAGTAAAATAATTTGATTATTTAAAATCTCACTTACTTCTATATATCAAAAAATATTTCAGATAGAAATTAAAAATGTTAATATTTGATGCTAATAATTTTTTGAAAATAAACATGTTATGAGTTATATAAAAATCAATTTAATTTTTGTAAATAAATTCATAATTTACATCAACAGTGCAGCATATTGTTTTTTATAAAAAAATTATAATATATTTTTATAAAAAAATATTAATTTAGTAGATAAAATTAATTGAAATGTTATAAAAATTGTCATATGAAAGACAATAATAAATATTTGTGTTCTTGTCAAAATTATTTATAAAAACTTTAATTAGATTAAGACTGAAATTATATATCTTTTGTATCTTGATAAAAAGATATAATTGTATGTAATAATTATTTTTTACAAATTATCTGTTTTAAATTTTTTATTATTCTATTATATTATGTTATGCTAATCTTTTTGAATTAGCATTATATTTTAAAACTAATTATTATACCATAATTGTTAAGATGAAAACTTTTATTTACTTATAATAATACATTTGTTGGCAATTATTTGTAAGGCAAAATATATTATTTATTTAAAAGACCACAAATACTTCAAAATATTCAAAAATATCACTAAAATATAAAAACATTTGTAATTCATTATACATTTATTATATTATACCTATATTTTCAACCTATTATATACATTTTTAAATACAATAATGATTTTTAATTGTTGTATTCATTATTGCTTACATTTCTTAACAATATCGATAAATATTAAATATTTTTATGTTTTTTAAAATTGTAATTAAAAAAAATTGCTTTCGCAACATACTTAATCTTGCTATTGTTTATTAATTAGAAAATACATATAATAATTACATATAATAATTATATCTTTATTATATTATATTGTCAAAAATTTAAATTATAAATCACAATAAATAATTGTATAATGTTTTGATCTTCTGATCGAAAAAAGAAACTATGAAATGTAAGTATAGAAGTATCGAGGAGATGGTGAAATGTAAAGATAGATAAATATTTTTTATCTATCTCTAATTGTACAAAATTCAACCATTTTTACTCTTATGAGAATATCTTGAGAATACCATGAGAGTTTTACGATAAATCATAAAGTGCATATGCTCATAATATACACGTCGATTTTTATCAGCTTCTAACTGCTGGGTTTTTCACTATAAGAAAAAGTTTCTCAAACTACATATCGTTTTGTCGATACTTCCCGTATTCAGAATTAACCATAACTTTATATCATTATATCTATTCTATACACGACCTACTAATTTTTATCCTTTTGCAGATGATAGAAAATCTTTCGTACAATTTCCCGACTCATAGAATTCGAATAATAGGGTAAGCGTGGGATTTTGATCAAGGTTTCTCTTTGCTTCGTATCATAGCCATTGTCTGACTTATTTTGAAAGTGAAGTATGGCTTATAAACTGAACGTAATGTAATACCTGTGTCCTTGACTATCCTCGACTTGACAAGAATATTTTTACGTAATGAAAGTTAGAAATTAAATGTGAAAGTAAATCTTATTAATTATCAAGTAATAAAAAATTCCTGTATGCATTTATGTGGTATTTAAATTAAAGATATGGAAGATATTCGAAAATATAAGTACTCATTATTATTGTTATTTTTATTAATTATATCGTACGCAACATTCATTGAAAGAAAAAAATCCAACATCGAAAAGTAAAATCTTCAATTGAATATTTTATTTTTTAACATTCTAGGAATATTAAATTAATATTTGCAATCTTTAGCAGAAATTGTAATTGAAAAGTAATCAAAATTCTGTCTGCCATAGAAACTACGCTGTCTAGCGTAAATAATATTGCTGAAATTAAAATTTTAGCTTAAAAAACCGTGAACTTTCTACTAAATATTTAACATAACATTAAAATACCATCGATTCATTAAATGGATATAACTACGCTGTAATCAGCCTTTTGAGTATTTCATATTTAAATTTTTAATGTTTTTAGTAATTTTTAGTTTTTAACATAAGATTTTTCATTAAGAATTTTATTTAACATTTATTTTGAAAATAGTTCATTTTTATCTAATAATTACAAAAAATTTTAATAATTATAAAATAATTAAAAATATTAAAAAACTTTTAATTGTAAGAATCTTTATGAATAATACATTTAATTCTTTTATTTAAAATTTTTATATAAAGAGATTAGACTAGTAATAATAGAATGTAACCTATTTAAAAATATTTTAATACAAAACTTTTTAAATAATATAGCTATTATTATAGAATAATGAATATATAAAATAAAGATAAATAAAATAATCATATTTTGAATATTTAATTTAATTTTGATGATAAAAAAATTTCAGATAAAAATTAAATGGTATGAGAAAATATATAATTTAGTGCTAATAATCTTTTCATTAATAGATATATAGAGATCATAAAATCAATTTTTTTTTGTTAAAAAAAGTCAAATTATATCTTTTTTCTTCCTGTGCCATTTTACTCAATTTTTATTTATTTGTAACATTTTATGATTACCAAAATCAAATAAAATTAAGATATTCTAGATCATGATATAATTCCATTCATCTTATGCCAAAAATTAATAATGAAATAAAATAAAGATACCTTTTCTTACAAATATATAATTTTTTATTAAATATACTGAATATTTAATGCCTGATACTTTTCTCGTAACTAGTTATAACTAATTTTTTTCTTGCCAAAATACTCGTTAACACATTACAAATATTTTCTAAAATATAGAATTATTAAAGTGCGGCCATCCAGCTGTACCAATGAATGCCAAGGTGTCATTGTCCGATGAATCCTTAGCAACAGGCACTTTGGCGACATATACTTGTGATGCCGGATACGAATTATTTGGGTAAGTGACTCTAGAAATATCCGTTCTTTGTGGAATATTAAACGTCATACTTAAATAACTTACGAGAATTTATTAGAGATATGTAAGTATTATATGGTGGTTAAATTATAATAAAATTAAATTAATTTAATTATAATATTACTTATAATAATTATTAATAATTAATAAAGAGAAATTGAAAAGAAAATATTATTGTGTTTTCCTCGCAATATATGTATAAATAAATAAGGATTTTCATTTTTAAAAATTTAAAAAATAACTTTTCAAATCAAAATAAAACAAAAATCAAGAATAAAAAAAATGTTTTAGTTTCATTTTTTAATTATTGACAATTTAAAAATAATTTTAAGATAATATTTATTCAAAAACTTATAAAATATCTTATAAACGAAAACAAATAAAAACAAAAAAAAATTCCTTTATAGACGAAAATAATTTAAGCAATAAGAATTTTTTAAAATTATTTAATCGAGTATCAAAAATAAATATAGAAACGTTCAAAAATCCAATTTTTTTTAAATAAATAAAGATTGATGAATAAAAGTCAATATTCAAATTGCAACTAAATGATCGTTTGTATAGTATGATAATGATAATGATAATCGTCGATGGCATTACTTACTCATTATAAACTTTCTCCGTTTTATAATTTGTATGATTAACGATTTGTTTACGTATTTACGTGTTCGTCTTCCGTTCTCTTATTGTGCATTATTTATCATAAAGTAAAGAATTTCGATTATTTCATTTAATTATTATTTGCTCAGCAGTGGCAGTTTAACATGCAACGTTCGTGGGAAATGGCAAGGAGATCTACCATTTTGTGGTAAGCATTCTATAAATTTAATTTTATCTTTATCTTATTATTTTTATTTCATCTAACCTAACTTCACTGCACTGGCACATTCGATTACGCGTTTCTTTTGATAATAAGATTATACGCAACTTTCTCTTCAATACACGTTGAAACAGTTTTGTTGAAAGAATCAGTTCTTTACGATCGAAG
>NW_006263692.1:75286-83059 GCF_000469605.1 Apis dorsata | reverse complement strand
TTTTAGTATGCTACAAGATACTCTCGTTTAAATACATTGACCTTTGGTATGGATATTGGTCTCACTTTTTTTATTGGTCGCGACGATTTTCACTTTTGCCGACAAAATTGGTTTGAAACGCTGATGAGAAGAAAGTTTACGGAGGACGGTTTATCGGTAAAATGTTACGCAAGGTTTTATTCGGTGACAGTTAAGCCTCGTATTACCAACTGCAATACCGGTAAACCGTGTCGCGTGGAAATTATTTTAAACGATCGGCCCAGGAGAATGCGGAAAAATGATAAAACCGGAAGATGAAACACAAAGTACCTTGGTGAAACTAACTGCGACGCCAGATAATCTTTCTTTTTATTACTGAATATATCCTGCTGGTAATGAACATTTTGTTATGTGTTCATGACATTACTCGATAGTGTTCAATTCAAAACTTTACTTTACATCAATTCCGTTCAAATTATTTATTTTTAATTTAGAATCTTTGTAATATCTTCTAATCTTTGTAATAATCTTGTCGATTATTATGTGTTTTTATATTTAGACGTTTTTTAGATTTACAGAAAAATTATAAAGAATTGAATATTATAATTTTGATATATTTTTAAGATTTAAACTTTTAATTAAAATAAATAAAGTAATAATTCAAATTAAATTTTTATGAATGATTATTTTTGATTTAATAATGTTATAACATATTATATGGAAAAATAAATCAAAGATATAGTAATTGATATATGTAAATATTTTATACGTTTATCTTTTTTTTTTTTTTTTTGCTTTAATTTCTTACTGTTTAAGTTTATCATTGTTTCGAATTTATTTAATCAAATATGCATTATTGCAGGCACAAACGTAGCTTTTCGTAAGCCAACAAATCAATCGACAACCGTACGAGGCGGAGATGCTAGTCACGGAAACGATGGAGATTCGAGCACAGAACACGATGGAAAAAGATGCACTGAAACACAAAGCGAGCCTAGCCCTTGGTGGAAGGTTGATTTATTAAAATCGTATTCGGTAAAAGTCGTTAGGGTAACGACTAGAGGTTGTTGTGGTAATTTTTCCTTTTTATTTTTCATATGTATTTATATTTTTTTTTTTACAAATGAAAAATAAAAATTTTTTTTTTATCATAAAATTTAAATACTTTTTATTAGTTAAAAATTGCAAGTTTAAAATATTAGACAATAATAAATAATAATTGAATCGAAATTAAAAGTAATTTTTCATTTTCAAAAGGTCACCAACCTCTTCAGGATATCGAAATACGCGTTGGTAATAGTAGCATAGAATTACAACGTAATCCTTTATGCGCTTGGTTTCCTGGCACAATCGGTAAGCAACTAAATTAAGCCTTTAATTATATGTATCATTAATAAATGACAAAATGAAACTTCAATGCTATAATACGGCAACAAATGATTTTAAATAAAAAAAATATTAAAATTTTAATCGAAATTGAGATTTTTGAAATTTTTATATTGCTATTCTAAATTAAAACATAAACAAAATATTTTTATATTATATTATATTACATAATATTATACGAAAAAACTTTTTATTTTTTTATTATTTTAAAATATTTTATAAGTTTTTTAAAACATTCCAAAATAAATAAAATATTGCTTTATTTATCATGAATAAATATAATTTTTTTCCATAAAATAAATATTAAATTAAATTAGATATATTTTTGTTTGATAGTTTATAGAAATTTTTATTTTAAATTAAATTTATTTGATATATTATATGATAAAAAAACATATCAGTTGAAGTTATTTTTATGTTAAAAAACGATTTCTGAAAATACATATTTGTAGCTAAATGATTAAAAAATTTATTTAAAAATTGATTTTTGATAAATTAAAATCAATTGATTTTACAGAGGAAGGAATTACGAAGACGTTTATGTGTGCCAGAGCTCTTGTTGGTCAATATGTGTTTTTGCAATTAGTCGGTGTGGAAGGAAGTTTGAGTCTATGTGAGGTAGAAGTATTCGCTATTGATGGTAAGTCATAAATTTATAAGTATAAGTTGCTATCAATAATCTATTAAATAAAATTCTTGTAGAAAAATTTTATTTTTGATTTTTCGTAGAGTTCTCAACAGACAGATGCGCTTACAGCGGAACGCCAGCTGACACCGATTTGGCCGCTTTCAATTCCACCTGTTATGAATTCGTTGTTAAAAAGGGTGATTCTTTTCAAGAGGCCAGAAATTATTGCCGTGCAAGAGGCGGTGATCTTGTTCATGGTTTCAAGGTTCCTATACAAAAATAGCTTTATATTAATTATTAATTAATTTAATATTTTCTTGTATTGCATTCCAATTATAATCTTTTAATATTTATACTTTTTGCAATACAGGATGCAGCTTCCATATATATATTAAACAATCTCGAAAGGCGGAAAGACAAACTAAAAACTCAGCTGGTTTGGATAGGTGCTCAGAAGGAACCTTTGATAACGGCGCGAATATGGCGATGGGTTGACGGTGCATATATATTGCTTTTTAATCTCTTTAATTTCTATTTGATTATGCATTGTTTCGTTTATACATTATTTGATTACGGTCAAAACATTTTTTTTCCCTTCTCACGATTGATCGTTTATGGGAACCAGGTCGAAGAGATACGGTTAAGTAATGCCGATTGAATTCGTCGATCCAACCAATCAATTTACTTCATAATTATGAGATAATTATGCGATAATTATAATATTTCTCTTGGTCCGAAATTCATTTCTCGATTAGCTATAGAGATCTGTGAAATCAAAGATTGTCTCAAAACAACTGACTCGGTCGGTGCAATAACACGTGCTAATAAATAAAACATGAAAGTTAGTACTATGAGGAAATCAACGGGAAGTTACACCTGCGAGCATCTATTTGAACGTATAATCTTTGTTTATTTTCGTTGTGTTTGGATCGTACAAATAAAAAAAATTTTTGAATTTCTAATATTGAAAGCAAATCGATAATCGGCTTTGAGATAATCTTTGATTTCACAGATCTCTGCTGGCTAATTGAGAAACAAATTTCGAATCAAAATTTCGGAAAAATATTATAATGATTGCATAATTATCTTTTAATTTATTTTATAATGTTTAAGAAAATATTTTTTGTTTAAGATTATAAAATGATTTATAAAATATTTATAAAATTTTTTATTATTTTTAGGTGAAATTGTACAAAAACCATCTTGGGGAAAAGATCAACCAAATAATTATAACGGCGAGCAAAATTGTGTAGTGCTAGACGGTGGCCGTAGCTGGTTATGGAATGACGTTGGCTGTAACCTTGACTATTTGCATTGGATATGTCAAAGCAGTAAGTATATACATGCATATGTATTAATATGCATATGTATAAATGCAGAGAATTATATATATGATAAATTCATTTGCATGCATTTAATGTTTATAGAAGAAAACAAAAAGGTGTGGCTCGTGTAAAAATTTTTTTTAATGTAATATATGTAATATATGTTTATATATGTCTTTATTTATCAAGGGCCACCTACTTGTGGTAGTCCAGAGAAAGCTGAGAATACAACAATAATGGGCACTAAACGAACCATAGGATCTATAATAGATTATGTTTGTCCTGATGGATATATGCTAATAGGTTCGAAGAGCAGGACGTGTGAATCAACTGGATTTTGGAGTGACGAGCCAGCCACATGCAAGTGTAAGTTTAATTGCACGCACGTCTCTACGCGAGCTGCATAATGATAATGTTAGTGATTAATAATCATGTGGCATATTATACTAACGTCATATTTTAAATGCTTGTAGTTGTCGATTGCGGTCCTCTGCCTGAATTGGAGAACGGTGTAATCACGCTGGTTGATAACAGAACAACTCATGGCGCGCTTGCTGATTACGTGTGTAAAGAAAACTATACATTGCTCGGTGACGTCAGACGTAGATGCGGAGATGGTGGTATTTGGAGTGGACATCAACCTCAATGTTTATGTAAGAAATTGATTTTAATAAATATATTACTTATCATAACAATAGTTATAATTTAGAATATCATTTATTATTTTTCAGTTGATTGGTGTTCGGAACCACCACAAATTAATGGTGGAGTTGTGACAAATACCGGGAGACGAGCAGGATCTACAGCTACTTATTCTTGTCAAAATGGGTTCATTTTATTCGGAGATAACGTAAGTAACTTTGAATATAATTTAATTTATTACATTTAAATTTATTTTAGTAATTTCTCTTATTTGTTATGCATGAGCCGTAAGACTATTTCAAATAAAAGTTTCATTATGTATATATTTCACCTTGATTATAATTATATTATGTAAGAAAATTTCAAAAGATTTATGCAAATGATTATTTGAACGATATTGTACGAATAGAATACTAAATCGATAATCAATTTTGAAAGGTTCTTACCTGTGACATTGGTGGAGAATGGTCTGGTAAAGCACCTCAATGTCGATTCGTTGATTGTGGAGCACCAGCTCAAATCGAATTTGGTTCCGTGGCTTTAATTAATGGCACTACTACAGTTAAAAGTTTGGCTGTATATACATGTTCAGAAGATTACTGGCTGGTTGGTGAAGCGAAACAAAAATGCACCAAAGAAGGAAAATGGAGTCATGATACGCCGTCTTGTGAATGTAAATTTTTCAAGTTTTTTGAAATGTATTATATTATAGCAAATAATTCGAGAATTATAATTATTCATTTATATATATATAATATATATATATATATATAAATATAGTGATCACCTGCGAAGAACCTGAAGTACCAGCTGGAAGCTACGTTGTCGGATATGATTTAAATGTTCACAGTGCTATTGAGTATCATTGTGAAGCAGGATATCTACTTCAAGGCGAAATCAGACATGTTTGTGGCAAAGATGGTGAATGGTCGGGGGAAGTACCAACTTGCGAGTGTAAGTTTCATTGTTGAATTTATTAAAAATTTCTTTCAAAAATATATATTTCTGAACATTAATTGAAATATATACTATGAAACATCATATAAATGATAAATATATGATAAATATAAATGATATTTTTAATGATAATCTTTTCATTTTTCTATATTATAGATGTAGACTGCGGGAAAGTTTTGCCTGTTTTAAATGGAGCTGTAGAATACGTGAATGAAACAACACATCTTGGAAGTGAAATCACTTATAGTTGTACTAAAAACTATAGGCTAAATGGAGTGTCAAGAAGATATTGTTTGGACAATGGTCAATGGAGCGACGCGACTCCAAAATGTGAAGGTGGTTATTCATTTTAGAATTCGCGCCGCAATTTATTTTATATTTAATGATATATGGTACCATATAATGATAATATTTTTTTCTCTTCTATATAGAAATTCGATGTCCGGAACCTGTTTATGCGGAACATGGTATTTTATCTGTAACTGGTAATGATCGAATGTATGGTAGAACTCTAATTCGTACTGGAACTCCAGAAAATTCTAATACTGGCGCGACTTCTTATAAAATCGGTGCTCTTGCAAAATACCGTTGTGAAAGAGGATATAAAGTAGTCGGGGAACCTCTATCTACTTGCGAAGATAATGGAAAATGGAGTGGTGAAGTTCCACGATGTGTTTGTAAGCAACTTAAAAAATCATACTATTTAAATATAAATAATTGTAAAAAATTGTAAAATGTTCATTTTGAATAAATGCATTTTTTAGATGTTGATTGTGGTAAACCAGAACACATTCAACATGGTAGATACACTTTAACATCAAATGCTACTTATTATGGAGCAGCTGCTCTTTATGAATGCGATGGTAATTTTGAATTGGACGGATTTGCTAGACGATTATGTCTCGAGAATGGTACTTGGAGTAGTGACACTCCAGTTTGTAAAGGTAAGTTTAAACTAAAATTTAATTTCAAATTATTACAAAATAAATACTACCTATATAATATAATTTATATGATTATGTTATGAATAATAATTTTTTGTTAAAAATTATATAAATTTATATAAATTTTATATAAAAATTTCATTTTTCATATTTTTTGAAATATTTTGTTATATTATTTTTATATTATATTACATTCATACCATTATTTATTCATAGAAATTAGATGCAAAGATCCTGAGAAAGAGGGCGTACTATCTACACAAGTTTCAACTCACAGCGTAGGTGGAATAGCTCACTATAGTTGTCCACGAGGATTTTATATGGAAGGGAATGAAACTAGAGTATGCTTACAGAACGGATCTTGGAGTGGAAACACACCCGCCTGTTTCTGTAATTATATTTCTCAAATACCTTGAATTTATGCGAAAATGAAATATAAAATTAAACATTTGATTCAATAGTGGTTGACTGCAAACATCCTGAGCCTGTAGAAAATGGAAGAGTGATAGTAGTAAATGGAACCACTACATACGGTGGAACTGCAGAATATCATTGTTTACCACAATATGAAAGAATAGGACCGTTTTTGAGAAAATGTTTAGATACAGGTTCATGGAGTGGAGAGGAACCCAAATGCGAATGTAAGCAAAAATAATATTAAGAATATATTGAAAAGATATAAAGAAATATTTTTATGTATTATCAATATTTATTATATGACAGTTATGCCGAATGAAGTAGCGGAAACGCAGGGCGTAGGAACTAGCGTAGGCATTGGAGCTGGGGTGATCATATTTATATTAATTATTCTTGGACTTGTTTATTTAAGACTGTAAGTAAAATTTATAATAAAATAAAGAATATTAAATTGAATTCAACTAAATTAAACTAAATTAAAAATTTGTTTTAAAAAAACATATTCTTTTAGGAGGAAAGCTACACCAATAAAAAATACTGAAAATGTACAAGCTGCTGAAAGAAAGGAAGATCAAAATGCTGCTGTTATGTCTTATGCTACTCTTAATGATGGCACACCTAATAGTATGTATGAAAACGTTCCAGAGGATGGTCTTTATGATAGTCCTTATAGCCTAAATAGTAGTACCTATAGGTAAGAAATCTTTTTAGAAAATTTTTTAATAAAAAGAAGATGATTAAATTATTTTTAAATTAAAGGTATGGTACTAATATGAGAAGACATTATGGTAGATCTGGACATTATGAGGCAGAACCAGTTTCAAATAGAAACGGCATTACAATTAACGGAGTGTCTGTGCGATAGTTTGGAATATAACAATTAGAACCGAAACCAAGTGTATTTTTTAAAATTAGATATTATTTATGTACAGGTAGAAGGATATAGATACGTGAAACTTTGTTACTTTTATTTATATTATTATATTTGGCGTATCGCCGATCTATGTAAATAAGTAAAAAGAAATAACGTGATAAATTTACGATAGTGTTTTTCATACCAATGATGAAAATATGTTATATTAACGAACATTCTTATATTATTTCGACAATTCAATGTATTATTATGTATATAAAATGTTCTCTTAATATAGAACTATGTCTCAAATAACGAATTTATAATTATAAATTCGTATGTTGATTGGTTATAAAAATAAAGAAACCACTCTTGTTTTATTTTGTATTTTGATATATTTTTAAGAACCACTGAAAAATATCATTTTAATTATAATATAGATATAATAATATAATATAATATATTATATAATATATTATGATGATAATTATAATTTTATTTATTAAACTTTATTTATTAAACTGTAAATATGATTATGAAATATATATATATTTATGAAATATATAGCAACTATATGTATTCGGTTTCATTACCTTATAAGGTAATGATTTCTCCATCAACAGTTTATTCCAACTAAGGTAT
>NW_006263692.1:61354-74999 GCF_000469605.1 Apis dorsata | reverse complement strand
ACATATTCTTTCGAAAATAAACCAATATATTTTCTAATATAATGTTCAAAATTTTTAGCACTAATATTATTAATTTCGTTAATAATTGATTATTAAAATATATAAATAAATTAACTTATTTTTAAAATAAAATAAATTAATATTCATTAAAATTTGTAAATATAAATTAAAAATTAAACTAAAAATTATCATTAATGTAATAAATAGTTTTTATTTATATATTATTTTAAATATTTAAATAATAATTTATTGTACAGATTGCGAAAAATGAAGAAAAAATCGATTGTAGTATTTTTTTTCTTGCTCTAATGTGGCCTAATTTTTGGATGTCTAGAAAAGGCTTGAATAATGAATCCTTCACCAGATGGCGTTACTTACCCGGGTGTGGTAAATAACCATAGAGTGACGCGTAACGTGAGTCACAGTAGAGCACGAGTATCTGTGCTGTTCTGTTTTTCAGATTTTTCTAGTTTTAAAGCTGCTAATAATCAGGTTGGTAGAAATTTGTTTGTTTATTCGAATGTTTGAATATAAATCTATCTTGTGATTAATTTGTATATATGAGAATAATGCGAAAATTACGAAATATTTGACAGCAGTCTATTTGCTTATATGGACAGCCATTGTTATTGTGTCGTTACTTCGAAGAAGTGTATACGTTTTTGTTAATATTTCTCGTTTAATAAAATTATTTTTATATTTATTGTTATTTAAAAAGAAATAATATCTTTTATAACAATGAAATAAGGATTTTAATCATATCTAGTAAATGTTTATTAAAAATTAAATATTGCCTACGTCAAATATATTTAGCAAAAAATTTAAAATATAAGATTAAAAATTAATAGTTTAATATTTATTCGGAAAAACATAAAAATGCAAATATATTAAAAATATAAAATAAATCATTATTTTATAAATAATATTTTAATAAATGTGTAATAATTTTTAGTAATGTGTGTTAATTTGTTGTTAAGTTATGGTTTAAAATTTAAATTAAATCATATAGTGAATAAAATTTTTATATAAACTTCTATAGATGTAGAGTGTAATGTTCTCTTTATTGAATCATCATGTAAACGATCTTATTTTTATCCCGATTTTGATTACGTCGTTATTTCCTAAGTCAATTGTCTAAAAATAAATAATAGTTCAGTAATGATAGTCTTGTGTAAGATACGTAAATACATTTAACGTTTACTGTTTTTTCTAACACTGTTCTAAATCATGTGAACAAAAATACTCAAATTTACATAACCTCTGTCCCACTTGCAATGCTATCTTTAAAAAATATTTCTGATGAACGAAAGTTTTTTAAAAATTATATAATAATAATATAAATATAATAAAAATATATAATAATAATATATGCTGGCAAAAAATATAAATTAAGAAATTAATTTATTTTTTATTCATAATTTCAGGCATATAAACATGTCTTCGCGTAAAACAGCCGGACGTCGTGCTACCACTAAAAAACGGGCACAACGTGCAACATCAAATGTTTTTGCTATGTTTGATCAAGCTCAAATTGCTGAATTTAAAGAAGCTTTCAATATGATTGATCAGAATCATGATGGTTTCATCGATAAAGAAGATCTACATGATATGCTTGCCTCATTAGGTAAGAACATGAGAAAATCTTTATGGTATAAAGATTTTTTTAAATTGTATATGATAATTTATTTTTGCTTTAGGTAAAAATCCAACTGATGAATATTTGGAAGCAATGATGAATGAAGCTCCAGGACCCATTAATTTTACAATGTTCTTAACTTTATTTGGTGAAAGACTTCAAGGCACAGATCCAGAAGATGTAATTAAAAATGCATTTGGTTGTTTTGATGAAGAAAATACTGGACACATAAATGAAGAACGCCTCAGGGAATTGCTTACGACAATGGGAGATAGGTAATTTTTATATTTTATTTAATATTCTTTATCATCTTATTGAAATTTCATTGTTTTTTATATATTTAGATTTACGGATGACGATGTCGACGAAATGTATCGAGAAGCACCTATCAAAGGATCGATGTTCGATTATATAGAATTTACTCGAATTTTAAAGCATGGTGCTAAAGACAAAGACGAACAGTGAAAAATCTAAAATCAGCGTGCATATAATACATTCTAATATGGCTGCAATTGTAAAGTTTGAAATATTATTGTATTTTGTACATCCTATATTAATGAGAATAATTGCAAATCTAGGATTCATATTATTTTTCGAATAACTGCCTTATCTCTAGATCCTAAATGTATAAATCCTAATATTATAAACATATGATATTTATTTTAAAATATAAATATTCATATATGTGAATTATATAAATGAATACAGAGAAAAAGTGAAATTATTTCATATCTTAACGCAAGTTACAATTACTGTAAAATCAAATCAATAAAAACATAATATGTAATATATATTATATGCTACATTAACATATAATTGTTAAAAAATTGGCATTTATATTTTAATATAATGTATTATATATCAAAAAAATGATGTCTATTTTTACATCCATTCTATTTGATTTTTATATTAAGTAAAAATTAATTTTTGATGCATATAAATGCTTCAATTGAATACAATTTAAAACAGAAAGAGAGTAGCTTATCTAAGTAAATGTAAAATAAAAAATATTTATTTTTACTAATTAATGACAAAATATAAGTAAAATATTTATTTTTTATTCAAATTAACATAAAACAAAAAAATTAAAAATATTTAATAAATTGAGCAATAAATAAATAATAAAAATATTGATTTATATTTCAAAAAAAGAAATATTAAAAATAAAAAAATGTATTATTGATATGTATTAAAAAGCTTTAAAAGAAAAAATAAAATTGACAGAGGATTTTGATAATTGACAGGCGCGATCATTTCGCGTCTGCGCATTAGAACTTATGTACAGTATATACAGAATGAAGTCTCACGAAGCCGCAGTATCATTTCCACTAGTGCGAGTGTGGAGTTTACTTCGTCTGTTCGATTCGTCATTTCTGCCACTTGCGGTAGCCTTTCTTGTCGCGTCTCTGCTCAGTGATTGTTCCATCGAAGAAAAAAGCGAGGCGAAACATACTGGATACGTGTACACTCGGGAACATTGGTTTTTGTCAATCTCCTTGCAAAAAGGACAGAATTAATATTCGAATGTCGTTCGATCATTCACTGACTGCATAACACGATGTGTTTATTGTTTGGTGAATGTTACAGTGAATCGATGTGTTTCGTGTAACGTTGTTCGTCTTGTGAGTGAATTTTCTTTAATTGAAGTAAAAAGATGAGAAATGAAACGAGGGACAAAAGTAGAAGCTGTCAGCCGCGAATTGGGTTACGTCCCGTTCGCCTGGCAACGATATATGACGCAACAGCCACCCTTCGTTAGTATCCGTGATCCTCGTGATTTTTACCTGCGGCTTTAATTGCAACAGGACTTTAAGATACGCGAAAAAAAACGCTAAAGTGCTCTCCATGCAATCAACTATCCTCATTGCATTATCTCCATTGCGCAGTAAGTTTTGGAGGTTAGCTGATCACAAATAAGAAATTTAAACGAAAGCGACACCCACAGAGGCAGTCGGATCAGCTGTTTCCCCAGGACGACCTTTCAACTACGCTTGGTAAGTGTGTTTTCTTTTCAAATTGTTATTATTTCTTTCGTAATACTATTGAAATAATTATTTCTTTACTGAACGTTATAAACAATTTCTTTATAATACACCTTTAATCATGAATTAAATCAACTGCGCGTAATTAATTCTCTTTTGAACGATAGTATTCCTGCATTAGAAGAGTTCATTTTTTTATATGTCGTTATATTAAATAATATAACATATTTTTATATACATTCGAAATATGGGATATAATAACAAAAATTAAATATTATTAAATTTTGAATGCTATTTTGTGATTTCCTTTTACGTGTGTTTTAATATATATAGAAAAAAGACAAGAAAATATGTCACAATAAACATATGGAACACGTGACTATAAATGAGAGCGCTGTTAAAAGCAAAAATGTTGTCTTCGCTCGTTTCGCTATTAAAGAGTTCTTTATTTCTAGACAGTAATTACTAAAGAACGACAGTCAATGGTATTCGTTCACGGTTCGGAACGTAATTTGATTTTTTAATGCTAAAATATTGTAGCATGAAAACGATTTAACGCTTGCGAACAGTACAATTTTCAGTGCAATTTTCTTGAATCACAAATAAAAAGATAATAATACATAACTGTCCACATTGCATACGTTCGGTGTAATATGATCCAATGCTCAAACTGGTCATATCACTTTGATATTGCATAACATGCTTCTATGATTGCTTAAGAACATTAATATAAAAGCGTAACGAGTCTTGAAATTGAATGAATTTAAGTTGTCTCGTTCGACGATCAACTTTCACAAACTAATTTTATCGTTTATTCTGTATAATAAGAAAGAAATGTAAAACTTTTACATTTCAAACTTTAAAATGTTTACATTAAAAACGATCAATTATTTACAACACGATTTTTTTATATAGATGTTTTATTATAAAAACTATGATATAATAAATTATTTTACAATATAACTGATTGTAATAAAAATATCATAAATATATATAAAGATAGAAAATGAAATCGTAGAAACGATATTTTTCACATCAACAAATTAAGGTTTCCGTTGAAATGCATACAAATGAAAGCAGTATTATCAAACTAATTGTATGTACTGAGTCAGGGACGTCTCTAATATGCAGCCATGTTTTCTTTCAAACAGGTTGTTCTAGATACTAGGTAATACGTTAAATCTGTTACGCGATTTTACGTTCTCTGTCGCGAATCCCCGTTTTTTTTTTTCGTGTCATATTGTTCTTTCACAATAAGCGCTAGGCATCTAACACCCACAGTTGTTCAATACAGCTAATAGCTTTACAAAATTGATCACCTTTGTTGCGTAATGTTCGTCCAGAACTTAACCTAATTCTTGATGCTTAATACGACATAAAAAATTAAATTTAAATATATAGTAATTATTAATAATTATAATAATATAATTATATTTGAAATATAATATATTTCAGAAATTATTTTTCTATATCAAAATTGTATATTAATAATAAAATTTATACTAAAACAAAATATTTAAAAAATGAAAATAAACTATATAATAAAATATAATTAATTATTTATTAATAACACAAGTTTAACTATTCGAAAGTTAATTTTGAATATGAATATGTAAAATTGTTTAATTTTCCAAAATTAAAAAAAGAATAAATATAGAATAAATATAGTTTGATAATCAGCAATAAAAAATATAAATATAATATTTCAAAAATCTTTTTTAGTATTTGCAAGATTACAAAAACTTTATGTTACAATGTATTTAATAATATTGACAAAATCTTTATTGCAGACATAATTATTATAAAAATATTTTATATATATAAAAATTATATATATATAATATTATATATAATATATATATTATATATAATATTATATATAATATATATATTATATATAATATTATATATAATATATATATTATATATAATATTATATATAATATATATATTATATATAATATTATATATAATATATATATTATATATAAAAATTAAACTTTAATGATAATTAATCTTCCAAAATGGTAATCAAAAATATGTTGAGATAGCAAAAAATGGAAAACAATTAATATATTAATATCATCAATAATATATTTATAATGAAATTTATATTTATAAAATTAATAAATTTTAAAAAAATTTTATTTATGAGTTCTATTTAATTATTTAAATATTTATTTGATATACTATTTAAAAATGTTAATTGAGCATTATTTCAGAGAAACAATTTCTTCTTTACATTAATTCTTCTTTACATTAAGCTTTTTTTAGAAAATAATTTTTCTAATGATATTGTTGAGATCATTAGTTAAATTTAGATACAGATTTTATTTTCAAATTTCAAATTTGTTCAATTTGAGATTTTAATGGAAAAAAAAAATTATATATATATATTTCATAATGAAAGGGAAAAATAATCATAAAATTATATATTATCAAAAATATCGAAGTTTATAAGTTTAAAAAAAGTATTATAAAAGCAGTATTATAAGTTTAAAAAAATATCGATTTTGATATATCAATTTTTAAACTAAAAAAAAATCCTAATATGTAGATGAGATTATAATTGAAAAAAATCATATGTTAATCGTCTGGATGAAGTATGATATCGAATAAAAACAGTTGTGTGTGACAACTGTGCACGTAAATAAATAATAACAAAAAGCATTAATTGAATATCCTTTTTCAATCTAATGTGCGTGAAAATAAATAGACAAATCTTCGATCGATAATCTTATTACCTATATATCAAAAAATCGCAATATATAATTATATTATCTATGAAAGTATTCCAAATATCGTATTATATCGGATATAATATTTCAATTCGTTAAATTATTACATTATTCATGCTTACATCATTTTTTGATTAATAATTATTTATCATATTTAAGTCATCTCGTTACCTATCTAGATCATTTTATTTTTAGAGTTACGATTACGCCATACTAATATTATACTGTTCTCTTTAAAATATTCTATACATATTGAAATATCCGAAAAATTTTATTATTTTCTTTATGTTTATATTCTTAAAACAATTAAATTATTTCTAGATCTATTTATAAAATTTGTATAAATATTTTAATTTTATTTATTTCGTATATATATAAAATGTAAAAGGAATATATTTCAGCGTATTATTAAAAATGTTAAATTCATTTTAAATAATAACTAAAGTGCAATATAGTTTTGAAATTATCTACGATTAGATAAAATTATATTATATTGTTATTTTACTTGATATATTTTTATCTATTCGTTATTAAACTTTATTATGATTCTAATTCTATAGCTTTATTGACTATCGCGATAATACGAATGTAGCGTGTACTTGTGAAAGCGAATTGACATTTTTTCAAGGTTAACATTCTCAGTAAAGGCGATCTTTTGATATTTCACTAGCAGTATTTTATTTACTGTTTTGTAATAATAAAATAATAATAATGTATGATAAGAATTTAATTAATTTAATTAAATCTATATATATTATATGTCATACTGTATATAATATATATTATATATAACATATTATATATATAGTTTTTGTATTCATATATTTTAATTTGCCATATATGCAATATAAAAATTTTTACATTTAGTTTAAATATTGTAACATTATATTTCTTAATATTTTACTATATGTATGTATGAAAATGCTTAAAATTAGTGTTCTCGTTTTTTTAATATATATAATTTTAATATATCAATTATTATTATATTTATTAATTTCCATATAAATAATATTATAATAATATATATACATAATAATATTATAATATTATAAATAATTAAAATTTTATTATATTAGAATTATATTGTTTAAATTTTTTTTCATATATAATACATTTTTTTTATTTTACTTTTTCTAATGATTAATTTATTTTAAAATTAATATGATTAAAAGAAATAATTAATTATAATGATCTTTTATTTGCTTACATTTTGATTAAAAATAACTTAATTATTTTACATTTTATTTTAATTATTATTATATTTTATTAAAATCTCAATAATGCAAATATAGTCTTAATCTGTGATCAATATATATAATAATATTTCGCTAACATTTCACCAATTTATAACATATACAATAACAAATGAACATTTAATAATAGCGAATAAGAAAATAACTTAATTCAAATAATTTTGTTAATAATTAATATATTATAAAAAATTTCATTTTTGTTTCTTTATTGTATGTATAAAAACATAAAAATTCTTATTATTTTTTTAAATAAATATATTTAAATTAAAGATTTTTTTTATTTATATTATTGCATTTATATATGTATACAAGTATGTATTAAAAACGTATTTTCCAAAGTGTTTTGAATGGATGTTCAACTATGATTCAATCTCGAGCCAAAATATTCAGGTCACTCCCTCTAGAGAGGCGAGTAGGTTAAAGTTTGGTATGTCACGAGGCCGGCTAGACAACATTAGGCGAATGCGAAAGATTGCAGCGAGTCTTTCTATGAAAACAGCAACCGTGGCTTGATAGCAATAAAATGTCCATAAGTTACGCGCAAGAGGGTGCTCTCCGTTTCGATAACGAAAGCGGTTCAGTGGCAAAAGAGGATGGGAGAAAGCCTAGCCTCGAGTAGGATGAACGACGCCGATTCTAGCAAGGTTAGATATTGCGGCGCGCATGCGTCATATCGATTTCTTCCTTTGCCTTTGCCTTTACTTTTGCCTTTACTTTTGCCTTTATCCGTGTCTCTATCTTTGTATGCGTATACGCATACAAACATTTTCTTTTCCTACTTATCTAGTTATCTGAGAATGTATTCAAAAAGAATGCTTCGTGTTAAAACAAAATGCAAATTTATACCAAGTTATACGAGTTTTCGCGATTGATCAGATTTAATTTAAACGAATCAAGAAAATAGAATGAAGAATAAATAGTTAACCAGATAAATCTGGTGCATCAATTCAACTGGTGTTTGTGATTGGATTCCTATTTGGATAATAGAGTTATAACTCATCTTTCTTTTTCATATTATAATACTTATATAATCCCACTGGTTAGAGAGAACAACAAAAAGAAAATAAGAGTGGGATTTGAAAAAACTTAAATACTTGTGGTTCGATGTAACATTAGTCACGTGACTGAGTACAAGAATTTTTCTTTAGTAGTGGGGATGAATTCCAAGCATATATCCGTAAGAAGAGCATACAACGAATAAATGCTGTATATGCATACATAAGCAAACATTCTAATTAAATATTTTCAATTATTCCAATTGATAATTGGAAATAACAGACAAATTAAATCTTTTGAAGATATTTTCATTGATATATTCTTCCGATTCGTTACCCGAATGAATCGGGTTAGATTGGCCGTAAATCGTGCCGCACCTGTCTGTAGGCCGATCGAATGTTTTTCGAGGATGCAGTGACAATGAAATTCGATAGTCTCGGATAACTTATATCTATTGGATCGGTGTATTCACGGGTCAACGGCGTTACGACAATACCGAAAGCCGGACAGGGATAGTCGATGAACAGGGAAGTGGAAGGAAGGGTTGTGCCTAGGGAAAGTGTGGTGATCTTTGTGTTAAGTGCTTGAAATTCGATGCATCCTGCCTATCCTGTCTCGTCTTGTCTCAGATATGAGGATGTGTCGTTGCCCTCGTTGCTACATATTGTTATTGCTGCTGTTATTGTTATCATGTATGCATACACTTATCATATGTGTGCATCATACTCATCCTACTCATCGCGCGACTCGATCAACTGATTTATTCCGCTCGCTTGCTGCTCTTCATTAATTTTCATTAAGTAGTAATCTTAAAGATTCGATACACAATCATCGGCTGTTTCAGATCTAATAACTTTCTCCAGGCATTCGTGACTTACGTTGCATCGGAGCCTTTCAAGTCTGCCGATAAGTGTGCTTCATCTTTCAAACAAGTTTCTCCGCTCAAATTGTACATATGTATATACATGTATATACATATATACATAAGTCAAAAGTACTAAAAATTTATTACAGAAAATTTTTGTAAATATATTACGTGTTATATAAGATTTTTAAATTATTAAAATCGAAGTAAATACGAGTACAAACATATTGTATGGATAAAATTTGAAATAAATTTAAAAAAATATATAAAAATATATATATATATATATAAGTTAAGAAAAAAATATCTCACGTTGATTATTTAATTTTTATTTTAAAAAAATATTATTATATTATAGTTAATTACCATTAAGCGATTACATAGATGCAATAGTACTGTTGATCTACAGCAATAATGGTCAAATCTTATCATGGTAGAGCTACTATATATTACCTATCAGAAATATTCAAGAGCCGGCATTCTTGATAAAAAGGATATTATAAACTACGTGTGTGCGTCATAGGTTTGTTATAAATATCTATTTTTATATCTCAATGCATTTTAAAATATGATTACTATATATGTGCTTTTTAAATCAAAATTTATAAATCATATATATATATGAATCATAAGGATACATAAAATCGGAATTGCGATTCTAAATCTCACGTATGAGAATGATTTTCCGTTATATTTACATAAACAGTTGATAATAAGTGGTTACAATATAATAATATTTTAAAAGTTTTATGAACAACTTGAAAATTAAAATTAATCATCGATTATACATAAAGGAACAAATTATTCAAAATAATAACGTTTTACAATGTATTTCTAGCTCATTAAAATCAATGAAGGAGTTATATTGGAGGAGGAGTTTAATTATTGGTTAATTTCATCTGAAAAGTAAATTTTTTGAAAACGCATCACATCTATTAGTAATAAAAAAAAATTATTCTATTCATTTGGATTCCTTTTAGATAACTTATTCACTAATAGTCTCATTGCCCATTTCGGTGATCACTTGTTGAAACATATCAACGAATTATTCTTTATTTATGGAACGAAGATTCGAACAAGCGATTCGTCATAATTCTCGCGCAGTAGAATAAGCAGCGAGGAATTAACGAAGAACGTAGGCCGCGGTCAAAATTAGATTGAAAAGCGAGTAGAGCGACATGCACGCGGACATGACGCGCGTTACATAAGCCACCTAGCGGAAGCAGCGAACACAGACGAGTAATCGTACGAAACGATTTCGATGGCTCGATAATAAAAGAGAACAAAGGAACGAGGGAGGGGGAATGGCACTTGAGGCGCAGAGTAGTGTCGTTAAAATGAGAGTTGAGTGTGGTGGAAGTATATCTCGTTAATAATCTCAAGGGAATGAGAATGGAAAGGGAAAGGGAAGGATAATATTCACACTAAATTCAGAGGGACACGCTTTTTGGAAGGAGCGGGATCAAACATGTGAAACTGCGCGTGCACACGTATTATTTACACGAATTTGAAACATGGACGTCCATCGTCGGTACGTTCTAATTCTGGCGAATGACTTAACTTCACGGCAATGTGTATGGTTACATTCGTTTATGGTTACCTACGTGGGTGCACGTTGTGTACTCATTTTGCGTCGTGCCTCACCGTTCACCGTTTTCCTCGTCTGTATCGATCAAAATGTTTGACCTTGACGAGAAAGATCCCCCGCTTACACGTTAGATCCAAGCTCCGTTGCACGCTTCCTGGTCAACGTCAAATGATGCGCTTGGCAACTAGCTTCGTTTAAAGCGATCTACACATGCTGAAACATGTATCGCGATACAGATATTCTATTCCTAGATTTTATGAAACTGCGCATCAGTCTCGAACAATCTATACATGGTGAAACTTGCATCTGTATCTTGCCTTTCTTAATTAAAAATATTCTTAGTTTAGTACTTTATTAATTTTATGTAAAGATACGTTACAATATTTGAAATTCTATATTTTTTATTTTTTTAATGAAATTAGCTAATATGAATTTCTCAAAGATTTAAAAATAATTTAATTTTAAAAAAAAAGGCATAATGGAAATGATAAAATTTCAGATTTTTTTCGATATTTTTTTTTCGATTTATAAAATGTTAAATAAGACATTTTAAGAGCAATGTATTGGATTTGGATCATTGATTAGAATGGAATATATTTATAATTTAAACGAATAATTCAAAGGATTCAGAATCGAAATACAGAATTTATTTATTTATATTTTCTATTATCATAGAAAGTAACAATAAATGAAAAGAGGAGAATCAAAAATCGAAATGAGAAGAAATATATAAATGAGTCAACCAATCTTAATGCAACAGTACAATTTTTTATCTTTAATTTCTCTATGTATTTGTTTTGTGAAATTAAAATTAGATTTATTTATTTAATAAATAAATAAAAATAAATTATTATCATTAAATATACAAATATCATTCAAATTATATTCTGTTTGGTCTTGTTCAATTAGAAAAATCTCACAAATACATTGATAATAGTAAACAAAAATAAAGAAAAAAAAATATCATTGAATTAGTATCATCTCACAGATGTTTGATCTTAGATCAAATTATATTGCTCGCCTGATGTATCAAGAGATAGTGGGAATGAATCTTTCGTAGTTCTGTTTTGCGGTTACAAAATATTTACTATACCAATTATCATATCGATATTAGTCCACATACATATACATATACATATACATATACACACACATTATATCTTGCATCATGAAACCTCGAAATCGATATCTATATATCGCAATATATTTCAACGTGTGCTTTTAACGAATGGATCAATGCAATCAACTATAAATTTACTACTAAACTTTTCCTCCACATATATTTTCGATCGTTTCGAAAATTTTCCTATGATTTATTGTATAGTAACTATGATTGGTAAAGCGCTTCAATTTTCAACTATTATTAACGATTCATCACTACATGTATACGTGTCTATTTATTTAAGGTTAGGAATTCATATTATACACGTGTATGTATTTAAGGTTAGGAATTCAAAAGAAAAAAAGTCTTGACGCGTCGTATTGTCGCATGAAACAATTCCAAAGAGATTTCGCTCCCCTTTTCTTGCAACGGGGATGCATCTAGGATATATAGATAGAACTGTAGCCATGGGAAGCATGCGGTACCGTACGCTTCCGCAACCGTAAATTAGACGAGAGGTGAATTAAATCGCTTAACCGTGTGGAATATTATTCGGTTATTCGATATATCGATATATCGATATAATTCGATTATATGATGTGAATGTAACTGATTGAAAGAAGCTAAGAAACGTAATTGTTGATATTGTTTAAGAAAATGGAAAAACTTTTTTTTTCATTTTTGTTATCACGTTAAACGAATAATTGATGATCAATTGTCGATGCATGATTATATTTTTCTCATATTTTATCTTCGAAATAAAAAAAAAAAAATATATAATTATTCTAAATATTTTACTATCGATCTTGAATCGATCGTTTCTGACTTTAGAAAATAAATCTCTAATTTTTATAATTATTCTGTTATTGCATCATCAAAAGAGGTTTTCAATAAATACAGTTTAATAAGGGTAGTACGTAGAATGGTCCAAAGCATTTAGAAAATTGTCCCGGTGCGCTGACCTACGTTTGCAGCTGGATCGAAATAACTTCGCCTCTCGTGCAGCTTCCTGGAAACATCGAATTCTTCGTGCCATTGCTTCTTAACTAATTTTGTTGGCTGTTTCAGAAACACGCAAGTCTTTTTTTTATGAATTCTTTTGTGTAAAATCTTCGCCTTGGATCAAAATTTTCGCCTGTTGCACACGTGTATAGTAATATTCGGTTAAATCGAATCAAACTTGATATTCAATATTGTTGAATGTAACAAATAAGCGAATAAAGAAATATATTTTTTTTTTTAAAAATTGATACAAACATTATTCAATGAAATGGGATAATATATATAATTAAATATAATAAGATAGAAAAAAAAATTAATTTTGCAATAAAGAAAATTTTAGTTTTTTTTATAATTTTATAATTTGTATCATTAATTAAATCGTGAAAATAATTCAGTAAATTAATCAGTAAATTTAAATTGAATTTAATCGCGCGTCGCTGTATCATTTTTCGAAGGGTTGCATACGATTTTTTATTTACGATA
>NW_006263692.1:57199-61126 GCF_000469605.1 Apis dorsata | reverse complement strand
TTTTTTTTTTTTTTTTGTTAATAACTAAAACTATTCTTCCATCATTCGTTTCCCTTTCTTTTTCGAACATAACCTACAATTTGTGTCCGTCCATTATCAATGCACCGTACTTATATATTCCCCTGTTAATAACTCGCAATTGTTTTTTCAACTTTCTTTCCCGACAATTTGTGAATGGGCGTGTGTACTTTCTACGATTATTCCGTTACACGTTGCTATCACGATTGTACGATGAGTCATGCTATGCTTACGCATCTTCCATATCGTATCGTATCCACGTAACGCATATTACACACAACACACAAGTTTGCTTCTAGACACGGTTCACGTACGACAGCTGTCATGAGACTCGAGACACGATACGTCGAATACGCGTCAGTTTACATCTGAATGATCGTACACCACGCGTAACATTCAAAACAATATCGTAGCGTAATGCTTGCGCATTCTGCGCACGTTCTTCTTCAATTAATTAATTAATCCTTTCGGCAATCATCGTTTCGAGACATTGAATTATTCACGTGATCATTTCTTGAAAAAATATATATACGATATATAAAATTTATTATCATAAAATGAATTTAAAATAATTTAATTTCGAGGATTATTATTATTTTTATATTCACTTATTGATTCTTGAATGATATGATGGATGGTCATCATTTATAACTCGTACTGCAATATATTTTGAAAAAGAAAATATTTTTTAGAGATTAAAAAGAAAAAAAATATTTCTGAATTAGCATATACCAGAAGATAATAATTTTTGTAAATAAATGAATGATCGATATGAATTGTTTCTCAGAATATTTTTAATATAATATAATATTCTTAAAAAATAAAAGAAAATTCAATTCATGCTAAGAAAAGAGCAACTGAGTCACTTGTGATCCGTATTATAATCTATATATCTAAGAAATTATTTTTCGACAAAATATTTTCGAGATTGATAAATTGAAAAAAAAAAAGTTTCTTTGCAAATAATTTGCAAATAATTAGCTAAAAGAGAAGAGATTATTATTTAATTAAATAAGAAAAGGATTTTCGCGAGGAGCTTCGAAGCAAGGTTCGCGGCAGCTGACAATGAGTTTATTAGATTACTTCACTGCGTGGCGCATCGTTGCAACTTGACCCGTCCAATTCCGACGGTTGACTTAACGCGCCTACGCTCTCTTGAGGATATTCGACGAGTCTTACCTATGTAACAACAATTTGTCCGCATTCCAAACGTTTCCATCCAATGTCGGATCACGTATTTTCTAACGTATCTTCAACAGTTTTTTAAAATACAACTTCCTTTTAATAATTATCAATCTTTCACAATTTTATAATGCTAAAACATAATTATTAAAAATATAATAGTTATTACAAATTTTTAATCAAGTTATGTGTGTAAATATAATATTTTTTTTTACGAATTAATAGCGAAATATTAATAAATGTAATATTAGAAATTTATCGTAACGAATGTAAGATTTTTATGTATGATTACGATGAATCTTTAATTTTTTTTCATTAATCATCGCGATTAATTATAAATCATTTCTGTATATTATATTTTGACATAAATAATTACGAATGAAAATTGTTGCGATACGCAAGTTGAGAAACACTGTTCATATAGATACTGTATTCAAATTCAAATTCCCGAATGCCACAGAAAAAAAACGTATTAAACGAACAAAGTATGTAAATTATTTTACATATGTATAGAAATACTTAATCATTCGCTGTATTCATTTGCACAAAAATATCGAATAACGAAATAATTCCATGTTCCTATAAATGTGTATTCTGTGAGGTCTGTGAAAGCTATACTAGGAAACCTTAATGAGTTTAAAATATAACAAAACATAGAAACATTTTGTTACCTTAACCTTTAGAATACTACTTTCAAAACAGAATGACTGGATCAAAAATTAACCATGAAAATAGATTGAAATTTAATTTTTATTATTTAATATATTTTTATTTTTTATTATATAATATATTTAAGTATATTTTATAATTATAATATATTATAATTTTTGTTACCTAATTAACGTTATGGCCAAACATTAAATCAATAAGTTAAAAATGATCTGATCGAATCATAATATTTTATAATTGCATACAAACGTTTGATGTAATTGCAAAAAATTCAGTCTAACTATTACTAGGATCCATATCGCGTAGTTCAATACGAAATAAGTAAATGCAATGTATCGAATCGAGATAGAATATACATGAGACAATGCTAATGCAGAAATTAAAATTGTACATGTAAAATTTTATATTTATATATTTTTTTTTCTTTTAATAATAATGATTTTAAATAAGATTTTATTGAATAATTTCAATCATATTTAATAGGTAAGAAAAAAATTAAGTTTATATTTATTAAAATTATGATGATATAATACTATTCAAATTATTTTAATTAAAAAAACTTAATTAAAAAAACACGTTAATAAAAATTTCATTAAAAATAAAAAAATTTTCCATTTGCATTAATATTGTCTCGTTTATGTTTTTTTCGAAGACTTCAGTTTTTTATCTTTCATTCGTTGTCTCTTTCTATGTTCGACAAAAAAATGTAAACAAACCTCAAACTCCGATCAAACTATCAGAAATACAAATGAATATCTACTGTTGGATAAACCTTCAGTTCCGAATTTTTCATAATTATAAATCTTAAATCTCTTAAGATATATTTTATATTATATTTACGATGCATTCGTTTCGAAAGAAATGTATAACGAAATTGAAATATCGCATTGTTGTCTCAGATAAATTCACGAACAAGAAAAGCACGAAGAAAAACGTTTAAATTCACAAAGAGATAGAACGTATAGACTATCGTGGGAAAAAAAGTCTATAAAGCTTGATTACGCGAACGAGGGTCAGCTAGAATGTCGCGTGTACGCGTCATTATGTTGTTATAGTGGTGTATAAGCTCGCGACGAAATAATCGCGATTTGCACGCCCTCTTACTTGACTTTCCCCGTCTTTTATTTCTTATATGGGAAAATAGTTCATGAATGCCAAGCACGCGCGAAACATTTTGTTCGCTCATTTTTATCTAACCGGGGAATTTAAAAATGACGATTGTTTTAATAACGGATAGTACATTTGTCAGATTTAAAAATTTTTTTTTTATTGATACATTTAAATGCATGCATCTTTATCCTATATAAGATCGGATATCTAAATATTTTTATAAGAATATTATGTAAAATTTTTAATATAAATTTAATATTATATTAAATTTTTAATAAAAAATTCCGAAAATTAAGAAAATTGTCAATATTAACAGATATATAAATATATATATATTTGGCTATTTTTTGTGGATGAAATACATTGAAGAGATCCATTAAAACCAATGAAGTGAATAATTTCACACTAATAACAATATAACATAAATTTCTTCAGAAATTCTTAATTCCTCTTTATCTTTGCTAGCTGTCATTCTTTGTTGACAAAGATAAAATAAAGATCGAATTTCATGTTTCTTGCACATATATATATAATATGCTCAAAGTTAGCTATAAGTTTACAATAACAGAATAAATATTATATTTTTCTTCGAACAGAGTTTATTGGAAACTATTGACACTAGTATTGATATATAATTTTATTTACTATTAATAATTTTTCACAAAATTTACTATACATAAAATTATCATAATTATCTTCAATTTTTATAATTTATAATATAATCTATATTAACAAAAAAATGTGATACATGATCGACGATCCAAAGTAGGAACTGAAAAGAATGAAAGAAGTGAATCATTCATCTAAAAGAACTGAAAGAGGTGACAAGGGTTTGAGATAACGAGGCTCGAGTCGATTTTCATGAGATAAAACACAGGAGAGAGACAAAGAGACGTCTGAGAGACGTCGAGCGAGTGCGCATCTTCCTGGTTATAATGCCAGCGGACA
>NW_006263692.1:52084-57031 GCF_000469605.1 Apis dorsata | reverse complement strand
GTCGGAAAGCATAGACGTTAGTGCTGGCATCCAACCAGCTGCCAGAATCCGTACAGGTTCGACCTCGCGACACGGTACAGTGCACCGGATAGATGGTCGTGCGGATATTTCACAATTGCTTTCTAACACCTCGCTCGCGGAGATAAACCTCTCATATATTAAACTTCATAAGTCATATAATTTCTTCACGTATTGCCAATCTCTATAGAGCGATGAGAATATAAATAGAGAAAATATTTAATTTATATATATATATATATAATAATATTTTATATTTTAAGCATACAAATATATATTTTAATTCTATATTCTATATATATATAAAAAAAAACTTTTTATAATATAATTATATGATTTCTTTCTTTTCTCGACTAGGAAAATATGCGCATGAATAATAAATTTTTAAACTATTCTATTTTTATGTATAATATATTTTTATGTAAAATAACCTCCAATCCTATAAATATTATCCATTATAAATATTATAATGGATTTGTTTTAATTATCTTACTGACAAATTCATGAATATCTAAGAACAAACTGTAGTCTCTCTTTTTTTTTTTATCTTTATATTATAAATGTACATAATAATTAATTGAATTTAGAAATAAGCATTTTGTTATTTGTATGCTCGCTAATATACGTCATATAATGACTCGTTGGAAAGGAAATCATTAAATTTATAATTATTCAATGATTAGATAACAATAACAAGTTTCGTTGTAAGGAAGCAAGAGAATTAATACAACTATAAAATTCAAAGCTCTATGACACATAGGTGACCAGTGTAAGATATTAATCAAGATGTTGACATTATCAAATCATTATTGGACGCGTGCACGGATGATATTGTAGAGTCCCGGAATTATTTAATAACGCAGTAAGACCGTGATTACTCGACTTAATTAGGGTTAAGATAAGTCAAATCATTTCAGACCAATGGGGACAGCTGAGATTTTAGAAATTTTATCTTAATTTTCTTTTTTAAATTATCTTGGTATTTCGAAAAAATTCATAGAAATATCAAATTTTCATTAATATTTCGCTATTTAAAAACTCTATCAGTAAATTTATCACGCAAAAACATTTCTTTTTATATAAATAACTAAAAAAATTGTAAATATTTTAACTTATATCATTTTCGCAGCGAATAAATCGAAATCGGTCATTTAAATCTTTTAGCATTCTTTTTAAAGTATTAATGTATCGTTATTTTTAAAATATATGGAAAATTAATAATTTCTTTAATAATTTTTTATGTTTAAGAATCAGTATTAATACCATCAAGTCATAAATTATTAATAAAATATCAATAATATACGGTTTATTAAAACTTAAATGTTAAAATATCGTAATATGTTTTAACGCGTATAGGTTAGATTCCTTAAAGTAATTCAATATATAAAAACCTCGTTTCTTTCATTTCCACGAGTGATTTATTCCGAGTCTTCTATTTCAATTTAGCGAATCTGTATTTCCAGAACAATTTAAATTCGTTATTCTTTCGTAAACGACGAGAATTCTTCTTGGTGCGTGAACGAAGTTTTTAAATTAAATGAATTCGCGTCCCAGGACGTCGCGTCGCATTTGTCGCGTCAAGCCGCCTCGTGGCGTCCGTTGTGTATCCCTTAACGAATCGCTTTCTATGTGTGTACATTAGCGATCGTTTTTCCCTCTTATTCGCTACAAGGGAGAATGAAGGGTCCATGGTGGCTCCCTCGGTGGCGCGAGGGTCGCGTTTCTGTGTGCGTCTCGCGACAAAAGTGCGTTTAAAAGCTGCGTTTACGGAATCTTCCGGGATTAAATCGGGCTAATCCAGCTGGTTAAAAAAACGTCGCGGCGAATGTGCACGATTTCGATAACAATTCCGAAATAAATTGTGTGCGTGAATTTGTGAAAGGTAATTTTAATATTATACATAAATGTATCATTTAAAGAAAATAATATATTTATAAAATATAATATATGTGTATATAATATATATGATATAAAAATTAAAATATTAACACGTTTTATCATTTCATTGGAAAATATTAAATCATTATTTTTTTATACCTATTTAATATTTGTTAATTGAAAAATTCGTATAATGAAAACGATCATTATCAATTTTTTTTTTTTTTTTCAAAAAAACGGAAAAATATTTGTTGTACATTTATGAATTTTAAATAAGTATAATGAGTCTTATAATTGAATAAGAATTGTTTTCATTGATCATAAATGTAATAGGATATTATCATTTAAAAATTGTGCTTGAAGTTACATTGACATTTAAATTCGTTTCTTTTGTATTTTTATTTATTTATTTGGAGCAAAAACGCAAAATAATTAATTAATAATGATCCAAGTTTTTATTTACTATATTTTAAATAAATATAAATTGGTTAAAAATAAAAATGGGACGATCAAATAAAATTATAATGATTCGATTTATCTTTATTTGTATTTTAATTAAAAATAATAATCCGATATATTTCTATATTTCTTCAAATTTACGCGCAAAGAAATCTTTATATATTATATACGGAAATGTTAAATAAATATAACATAATCCAATGTAGCGAGCTCCCCGACAAACTTCCTTGTATCGAAATAATTAATAAGCGCTTCAGCGGATGCAACGATCGATAGTTACATTTATATACAGTGAAAAGACGTAATAATAAAAATTTATAAGTACATTAATAAATTCTGAACACAATATTTTCCCTCGTTTACACGGTGAAAATCATTTATAGTAATTTTACGATTACATGGCGGAATATGATGCTAATTATAGAAGTTAAAGATATTGCATTACTTTTAATATATAACGATCAAGAATTGCAACATGTCTATTTGTATATGTATTTCGAAAGCGCGGCAAAGAAAGCAGAAACGCAAACGTAGACGTGACCGATCTCTCGAGTGCTTAGGGCGAGAATAAAAAATCGAGCGAGTCAACTACGGAGAACGATATCGGATGTCTAATTATCCGAGGACTCGTTTCTCCGATCTATGTTCAGAATGAACTGTCGCGCAAACGCATACGTACAGTTGGTCACAAAAATATCTCACATTGGTTATTCGATGTCTTTTATTTTAAAAAGCGATATAGAAAATACATAGAAATATAGATATTTGATAGATTTAGATAGAATCTAAATGACTATTAGTATTCAAAAATTACTTTACTTTTCGTTTCGTTTTTTAGTTATTTTTTCCAGTTTGTAATGTAAATAAAAATTAATAAAAATATCCAAAAGAGTGGAAGAAGTGATTGTTCACGCACAAATGAGAAAAATAATAAAAATAATAAAATCACAATAAAAATAATGTGAATAATTCAAATTCATGTTTACATCTATTTTTAATTATCGATAATTAAAAAACAAAACTGAAAATGTATATTTTTTATTCATAATTATCATTGTATTTCAATTTGAAAAATTATTTCTTAAATTTCTTATAGTCTAATATCTAGTCTAATGAATATTTATATATATTTTTATTTATCATATATATATATATTATTTCATTCTTTAATAATAATCTAATTGTTTAAGAAGAAAATAGAATAAAAAATTATATATCAATACTATATTATCACTATTTTCATGTGACTCTTTATTCAAACTATATGTGAACAAATATTATATTCTTTATAAGCGTATAAAATATGAATTATATTTGCAAATTTAAAAAAAAATAATTAAAAAAAAAATGAAGAAGAACTCACAGATTTATTATAATTGATTATATAATTATACACATGTTTATGCATCAACTGATTATATTTTACATTTCACGATCACATTACACAATTAAATATTTAAATAAAAAATTCAGCATAGGCTACTAATGACCTACGTGCTATTTAATATTGTTAAAAACTAATTATAAATATAAAATATACAAGAAACCGAATACTTTTGGATCCAACTGTATAATACATACACAGAATGTAGGTAAACACAGGCGCGCACAAGCATCCAGAACGCAGACGTGATTCGCGTTCGCAAAGAGATACGCGTAATCCTGGCGACTTAACGCGTACTCGAGGATCCTTACTTCTTAAGCATACAAGGAGAAACGTGCTCGTATTACGGTTCGCTCGGTACTACAGTTACGTTAATATCCGTGACAGAAATGCGTGGAGCATGAAAAAAAGAAATAAGAGACATTCGGCCCGGCTCGGTCATTCGAGTGATCAGGCAGGAAAGAGGAAAAAAGAACGAAGAGAATGACGAACGGAAATTTCAACCGATTATTACGCGCTATTCTATCGAAAGATAAACTTCCCGCGTTCGTCTAATTTTCTCCGGCAGTTTTGTTGGCAGCTCTGCTAGTTTATAACCGAGAAGTTTCCTGCTTGTCTTAAAGTGGAATAGTAGAACAGGATAAACACCGCAAAAAGATCGCGAAATGAATCTTACTTCCCTTAATCTTTCCTTTAACCTCTCTTTTGTACAAATATATCATCATATTTAATACTTATAATATATACAGATTTGATTATATACAGACGACGATTATATGACGATCTGTATATACAAGTAGATTGAATTGGAACTTATTATGTTATAAATATAATATAAATGTATAATATAAGTATGTGTAAATTTTTTCTATTGATTTATATTATTATGTGTATTATATACGTATTATATGTTAATTATTTCGAAACTAATAAAATATTAAGTTTCAATAAATCTTACAAGATTTAATTAAATTGTTTTTTTGATATTATTATTATAAAAAATTTATCCATAAAATCTCATAAATGAAATTATTCGTAGATAAATATCAGTATTTGGCATTAGTGTGAAAATTTCGATTAGATCGAATATATAAGAAATCTTGTTGGAACATAGCAATCTATTCCTAGTTCGCGATCACTGCGTATACCTTTGAAATGAACACGTGTGGACGGATGTTACCGGTCGAGTTCCGTTACCTTTCCCTCTT
>NW_006263692.1:51014-51975 GCF_000469605.1 Apis dorsata | reverse complement strand
ACGATCACGATCCGGATCGTGATCGTGACAAGCCTAGGCTCGAGCTTGCTTCCTTTTTCTTTGGTCTTCTTCCACGAGGAGCTTCGATGCTCTCTTAGCGACTTAGAGACCAAGGGAAGATGACTCGGTCGGTAAAAAAGTATGATTTCGAAATGCATCGATGGACAATGATAGCGACAGCGAATTGAATATTAAAAGTAATCGGAACGAAAATGACGATAAGTAAAGTAGAAAAACAATAGCCACGGCGATAGAATGAACAAGAGGCAAGAAAGAAACATTGAAAAGGAAAGATGGAAGAACGAAAGAGGACGTAATTTTGTGGGGAAACAAAAGAGAAGAAGTGAAGGCACGAAAATTTATCGTCGGTTCAAGAAAGAGTGCGGGGAGATCTTCAAGGTTTTAAATTTACAGCAAGTGAATCCCGTCGGACGTACAAAGTTCCCACAAGTCGTGAGAATCATTTATTTCGCGTTCATGATTCGTCGACAAGTATCGTGTTTAGTATATTAGGAACTGTACACTCTATATCACTATGTACAATTTATTCTTAATGAAATGATTTGAAACATGAAACTTAATGACAAAGATGTATTTAAATGGCAGATTTAAACGGAGATCAAGTATGTTTCGATTATAAGTGTCCAAAAATTTAAAAAATCGATTCTTTAAAATAAATTAAAAATAAAAATTTTTCATTTTTTAGCTATTGATAATTAAAAATCAATGAAAAAATTACTTTCTTTTTTTACTTGAACTGCTCTACATTCGTTCAATCCAAATTTTTAAGATTATTAAAAACGAAAGCATCGAATGCAATATTTTTCGTTCTTTTCATCTTCTATTTTGGCTTCAAGTATCCTTTATATTTGTGACAAATTTATTCGAAAATAATTTTAAAAATAATACAAATTAATTTCCTAAATTTTTATATGATTGCTTTTTGAATTGATATTGCATG
>NW_006263692.1:34200-50193 GCF_000469605.1 Apis dorsata | reverse complement strand
CTTCGCTATCAGATAAGTAGGTAGCTATATTTAATAATATCGATTTTTATTCTCTCATGCCACACGATTGTCTTCAAAGTTGCGAGGTGGCGGAACTGTTAGTTACAGGAAGTCACGGTACCGGAAATCTCGTACGATGTAACGTTAGAAGTTCGTGGCCGGAAATAAACATTTTTCAATCGTTTTTATTATGATCGTTTAATGGAAAGGCGCCGAAGAATAATAAACGATGCACAAATTTTCATGCTCGGTGATTTCGTTGCGTGTCGTTTGATGCAATTAAAGTAAGCGTTAAATGTATCGTTACGCTTTGTCTATCTCATTCTATTACATTGTTGCGCGATGAAATGATCGATTTCACAAATGTATAAAGTTATTCAAATTTAATGAGTGTTAAATTAAAAATAACTTTATATTAAAAATATATTAAAAATAATATTCGTTGCATATTAATTATTTTTTTTTAAATTTTTATTAATAGATTCATATATATGAATTATACTTTAATTTTGATATAAAATCCATATACTTTTCTCATATAAAATATACAAAGATTGTTAAAAACTAATCTTTTCATGGCGAATTGTCTAATGATCACATGATAAGGATGAAAATTCGGTCTTAATGAAGAAGATTGTATAAAAAAAAGTTTTTTTAAAATTCCTTTTTTTTCATTATTCTTTCGATTCTTAATTTTTAAAAGAATATTATTATTGTTATTATTAAAGAAAGAAAACATACGAATTATTATTAAAAATACGAATAAATATTTTATAATTGCAAAAGATTCAGAAATTTTGAGTTTATTTATGTTTTTGCCAAACGTAAAAAGGCACAACGAGTGAAAGTGAAAGAGGAGTGAGAGTCGACATACTCGAAAAAACATATCGGTGAGACGATACTCAATGTAACGATTTAATTTCTTTATTTTTTAACATTTTTTTAATGAAACTTTTACCAATGAATTTTTGAGATTTTTCTGATTAAAATAAACGTAAAAATAAAATAAAAATAATTGTGATATAATTTGGATCATATTTGTTTATTTAATGAATAATTATAATTGTGTCTATTGAATAAGTATAATCGAAATTATATTTGTGAAACTTAAATAAAAAAAGTAAAAAATAAATTATTGTCTTATCGATATATCAAATCTTGTTATATTGTGTGCGTTAAAGCTATTGTCAAAAAAATTCTCCAATATAGTTTTCACTTTTTTTTACGTACAGTTATATTTTGCAATTATAAAATATATATTTATAAATATGAATCCGACCTTATATTCTCTTGACAGAGATTGATAGAATTTTTTCAAAAAAATCAATTTTAAATAAATTTAATTTTAAAATTGGTTGATGTAAACAAAAATAAAAATCAGAATATTATTGATAATAATCAATTAAAAATTTTATTTTCCAATAAAAATATTGAATTTAATAAAATTACATATAGTTAAAACTCATATTAAAAATTTGTTAATTTCATTTACAATAATCTAATATATAAATTTTTATATAAAAGTATCGTTTTTTTCTGGCATTTTTATGGCATGTTTCTATTTTGTGATACAAGTTTTATAGATTGATTCATGTTAATATAGATAGCCGATTTCAAAGCTGTTGCGAATTTTTCGCATGACCGGCCATCTTAATTACAATCCAACATTGTGAATGGAAGATTCAACTACCACCCACGGTTGACAAGAAGATTGTATACGTACGCGTTTCAATGGGCTTATAAATAACGTGGACAACGTAAAAGATGTCTAAAATGTCTGCTAATGGATAACAAATATGGTACTTGTTTACGACAATTTCATTCGTATCTCGCAATTACGTAAGCGTCGTACATATATTCATATCGATTCATCGAGTCGACTCGAGTTCGAGTTAACACGGATTAACAAAATTTCATGCAGCCAATTTTTATGGATATGTAGATATGTTGTTTATATTTTCATATAAATCATGTGGAATTATGTTTATAATACAATAGTGCCTCGATAGAAATACTGACTTTTTTTTAAAATTGCTTCGAGCAATTTATATTTTTTTATTTAGATTATCAGGTAACATTATACGTACTGAATATTTCATGTTCAACTAAGCATAAGCCAAAATAAAAAATGAATTACTCAGAAGAAAAATTAATCAACTCCGCTTTTTGAAAAGTTTTAAATTTTTATATGAAAATATATAATTAATATTTGCGAAATCAAATAATCAATACCAATGGAATTGATTAGTTAGTTTTTTGTACACATTAAATATTATATCATACGTCAAATATCGCGTTACTCAAGAATTTGCCTTGACTATCCGAGGCGGATACCTGCACGAATTTACCCGATTTTTTCCGAACCCACCCGAACTTTTTTTAAATCCAAGATACGAATTCTCAGATAGCGCGCAATTTTCAAATGCCTTCTATTCTCATAAATGTTTATATGATTGTGATTATTTCGTAACTCAAAATATTTTATTGTTTATTATAAATATATATTATACTTATTTGTGCTTTAATTTTTTTTTTAAATTAAAAATACGACAATAATTAATTCTAAAAATATCTATCTCTTTCGTTAATAAATATGACGCGATTTTAACACGTGTTCGTTATCGAGGCTATTACTATATTATTACTATAGGCGAGAATATATATGTTTCAAAATGAATATATATATATATATATATATATATATATTGGAGGTTATGATGATTTATAAAGTACATAGAAGCGATATGGAAATGTCACAAAACTCGGATCAAGCATTGAAGTGTTTAGAAAGCACTTTTTATTAGAAAATAGTATTAGTAGAATGACGTCAACATTGAATTGAAGTGACGATGCATGTAGAGATGGCACGTGGGCCACTTTTTATAAAAGCGAAAGATAAAAAACGATAATAAAGCGGACGATGATAATAATACTTTAATACTTTGTTGGCGCAACACTTTTAGCGAACAAAAGCAAATTGCCTTTTACTTTGACAATGTTGCCAGTTTACGACAATTAAATCGTTTAGCTTACGATGAAAGCGGACGTTCATCGTGAGGAGAGGAATCGCGCGCGATCCTCGTAGCTCGAAAGGAGAGCGTCAGTGTAATCGTTGGTGCGTCGTAAAACGATGATGCCCGTGAATAGCGGGTCATGCAAATTTAGTCAATTTAGTGCCTCGATGCGCCGAACTACATTGAGTCGTTATTCACCGTGGGTCACGATGCATGACACTCGATTCAATCGTATGTTAAAAATGTAATTACACGTACATGTAAATGTATATGTAATTTCATTTGTGCTTACATTTGTTTTATAAAGCCGAGCTTCCTTTCTTAATACTATTAGAATAATAATATTAATATTTTACAAATTCTAACTCTCGTCTAATTATCACAATTGATATTGAAAATTATAAAAAGAGCTTTTCGCATACAACTTTTTATAACTTCATATATTATTAATCGATAAAAGAAGTTAAAAATCCAAAATATAATAACTTTCACTATATAACTTCCGATATCATAAGATATATACATTCGATTCAGCAAATTCCATTGAGTTCGTTCTCAAAAATATTTAAGTCATATCATAAAAACATTTCCAATTCCATTCGTCATTAATGCGAATAGATTATTCAAATATACAATCCATTTGATAGAATCCTATCCACATTCGTGACATCGATACGATTTCACGAACGGATCTGTGGTACGAACACGGACATGCACTTTCGACAAAGACAAAGGTTATGTACACTCGAGTATAATAAAAAAAGACCGTGAGGCGTGGGAGTTGGAAAACGCATCACAAAATTAGTACCTTTCTCCGGAGGGTTTGTCTGTCGAGTAGACAAGTCCGTGTAAATCTCAAGCGGGAGGGCTCGGGCAGACGGTCGAAGGTACTTTTTTCAAGACGTCGAGGAAGGCTCTATTCGATGTCGACATTCGTCTGTCGGCGCTATTCTAGGAGTCATTGCCCCCTGGTCTATCCCGAGGTTCTCACGCGTTTTGCATACGGCCCCGCGTGTTTGTGTCACCTGTCTGCGAAAACAGGTGTCTATTCAACCTCGCTTCGTGCCACGCCTTGTGATGTATTATTGAAAAAAGTACGATGGACCAGGATTGAACTTACTCATTCCTTGTTCGAAAATCTCACGAGTAAAGCCACGAATACCTATATTTTGGTATTGGAGTGAAATTCTCGAGAGTTTTACTTGTAAACTAAAATTCCCTAGTGGAATTTTCAGAATCTAGATCCTTAAATAAATTATGATTTGAAAATATAGTATAAAGTATATGTAAGTATAAATAGAACAATTCTCGAGATTTTTCATTAGAGAATATGCCACTTTGACTTTTTTTTATCCTTTTTTATTGTTATTTTATTGATTAGATTGTTAGGTTAGAAAGTGAAAGTGACCGTCTAAGAATAATTTTCATTCTCGAAAGTTATTTTCCGGAAGAGAAACACTGAGAGAATACATTTTGAGAATAATTATCTAAGAATAATTTGTTCGAAAAATAATTTTCGAGAACAATTCTCGTAGATTAGATTAGATTGGATTGAATTGATAATAATTTTCACTTTTAATTATTCAGTATCTAAAAAATTTTATCGTTAAATTTATGCATATCCTAATTCTAATCTCAACATCATTTTCATATTCTTTTTTTTTTTTTTTTTTTGCTTTTTTAATTCAAATTCGAACTTTGAAATAAGTTTCTCGATGAAATTCTATGCGATACTTTCACATGGAATTTGTGTTGCAGATACAAATGCCAGTCCACTACGCGAATCTTTTGGAAATCACCATCTCGAAAGCTCTTTGGTACCAGAGTAAGTATTCCAAGAATGAAATAGTACTTTTTTATTTCTTTTTGATTATTATTTCTTAACCTGTTCACAAATACATATATTTTGCTATTAATCGTGTCCCAATTGTTCGAATTTACGAGATTTATTGAGCCAATTAGCCAATTGGAATTGAATAATGCCGTTAATATTGATTTTATCGCTGAATTTGATTATTTATCTTCAAAACCTTTCGTTAATGAAGGAATATATAAGGAAATAATCTCTATGTATGAATATGATATATAAGGTTACACTTCTAATCATAAATATTTTATATACTTATTCTATATAAAAATATTTTATGAAAAAAAAGATTTAAATATAATTAGAAAATCTAAACAATTTTTTTTTTTGCATATATAAAACATATATAAAATGAATTCTATTAAATTCTATTTAACCAGTCCAAACATATTTATTTTTATTTCTATTTTATCGAATGTTATATATAACACAACAAAATACTTAAAAAAATTTAATCATTTTATATATCCGAATTATATATTTGATAAGTAAAATTTTAAAATGTTCAATAACGATATAATTATATTTTCTTTCTTTGTTCGTTAAAAATTCAGGTTCTTGATAATGGAAGAAGAATAAAGATGTGTCGTGTAAATTTAATCAGATATAGATTTTAATTGAATTTAATCAATTACAATCAAATATCAGATATTTTAATACTCGTAGTAAACAGTGTACATTCACGAATATAAATGTTTGAAAGCATCGGTATTTGTATGCACAACATGTATTCGGATGGAATTACTAAACCTTTGAGCGCATCGTAGGCAAAGATGAAACAAGAACGACTTGCAAGCTGCTAGCAAACCGCGCGGGCGGAACAGCTAGTCGATATAGGAGAAATAAAACGTTGGCGCCTGGTCCGATATAGACGAGAGAGAGCCTATTGCATGATGACGTAACCGAACGAAAGAGGGAGTTAAAGTTTGAACGAAGCGCAGAGTTTGGTCCGTGATCGCCATACCTTCCATAACCTTTTGGTCGTCGCAGGTCGTAGGTTTTACCGCGACGTTCTTTCGACCAGTTGCACGTTAGCCGTTTCATTCGACAGGCATGTATTTGCCTCTCTTCCGTGTTTGATATTTTCTTCGATTCTTTTCGTATATCTATCTTTCTACTTTTTCTGTTTTCTCCATCTAATTGTGAAACAGCGTTACGAAAATAATCAAATTAGTTACATATATTGTGCATGTGATGATACTTTACGTTTTCTTTTTCTTTTTAATATCAAGATCTTTTTTGAATTAATGTTATTAGTGAAATTTTACAAATTAAAATGATCAATATAAGTGATATTTTAAAAGAAAATTAACGAAATCATAAATTTTCTGACCACAAAATTGAAAAAAGAAATTTATAACCTATAACCTATAATTTGTTATTAAATTGCTAATAAATTATTGTGCTCTGTCGTTCGAATTAATTCAATAAACGAACACGAGAAAAGATCGTTGGGAATACATGATATAGAAATCTAAAGTGACAAGAGACAATCGGTGAGTCACGATATCCTTCCTCACCGCATCCTTTGAACGTGAAAACGGGATCCAATGTGGTCAAGCGTGATCTAACGTCTTAGATTCCCGTCACGGTTTCTGAGATCGTCTCTTTTCTTTCCCCTATGTTTGATCCATACCTGTCCCTTCCCTTTAAAATCCAAGCGTTCGAGAATCGCTTGAACTTGTTCCAAAAAACATGCCGGTAAATGTGAAAAACGACTTGATCGACCAAAGAACCGTTCGATTCATCTTTTTCCACGTTGTTCGTTTGAAAATTTTGATTTATGACTCGACAACAATACAAAAGCAAATGTGGCTTGTAGTATTCCCGCCATTTGTACAGTTATACCACTGATGTCGATCCGTTAGAGAAAAGAAAGCGTTTCATAGAGATCATTGAAGCGTTAACGGATACAAACTCACGACTGATGGTGTAATTAGTTCCAATTGGTAATTCAAGCGCAACCTCTTTCCTGTATGGCTTAGCTAATACTAGACGCCAGTATATAGATATGTGAGCAATTTGAAACACTCGAAAATTGACTTCTACGTTTATTATGCTAAGTTACTCTAACAGTATTCCCTATTTACCATACATTTAGTAAAACCATATTTCAAAAAATTCGAAAATTTCGAAAATATAATACATGATATATCAATTGATTTGCTATATAAAAAATAATCTTTTAAAGATTTGTTGAAAAATTAAACTTATTTATGAATTTAAACAAAATTTTAAATATATGGATATATATATTTTTATAAATATTTTATTTTAATATTAAAAATTTATCTACATAATTAAGCAAAAGATCAATATACGATTAAACATTCTGACATCATAGACACATTTTTTAATTTCTATCATTGTATTTTTTAAAATCACAGTACAATATTTATTTATTTAATAATCCATAGTAACTTTTTTATCTATTAAATAAATAATATAATATAATAATAATAGTTCATCATATCGTATTTAATTTTATTTTAATCAGATAAACTTTTATCAAATACATTCATAAAAATTACATTAGAAAGAAACTAAACAATTTCTCATTCACTTGTTATCATTTTCTACATTTCACAATAAACATAAATAAACTTCGATCAAGCCATATCAGAAGTGTCAATATATATCTATGTTTGATAATTGCAAATTCCAATTTTTACAACAAAATACAATTACACTTGTGTTTTTCCTTTTTTTCTTTATTTTCATAAATATTATATATTGAGAATCGCTTTTTTTTTTTTTTTTTTGCGCAGATAAATTAAAACGGAGGAAGGACAATGTTGTCGTACATGCTACCAACCGAAGACAAACCACCACCCGGAGATTCGAATCAGGGCAATTACCGCGCTAGTAAGTTGCAGAAAAGTCCGAAGGAACGTCCATCCATCGGTTCGAAGCCGGTGGGCAAAGTGATCACGATCTCTCCGAAAAAATACGTTGACACGTCCAAAATGATCGTTTCAACGAAGATCGAGGAGCATGGTGACGATCAGCGCCATCTGCAGGACGAACAGCGACAACAGCAGGGGATGTTGAGTGAAAGTCCAAAGCACAACGGTACCGTGGTGAAAAAATCGACTTTGCACACCTCGAAGGTCACTAAAGATGACAGCCTGTACAGTATAAACAGCGACGCGAGCACGGTTGGAAGTGATCGAAAGAGTAAAATTTTTAACGGGGCGAAACACACTAGTCTAAAAAGGTAAGAATAAAAACTAGATAAATAAGTGTTAGAGATAGAGAGAGAGAGAGTTCAAGGGTCGCGTGAGATTACCTTTCTAAATTAGCTCGTTCGATCTTTGATCTTTTTTCTGTGTGCTATCTTGATAATTTGGATCTATTTGGTATCCAAACAAATTTTGTTCATTTATAAAAAAACTATTACTATTAATTATTATTAAATTTATTTTAAAATGATGACAATACTTTTTAAAAGTGTGCAAACTAATATAATGGTTATAAATGGTTAAAAATTTAAGGATTTTTTAAATTAAAATAAGAAAATCAAGAATAAAGAAATTGGCTTCGACTTTTTTTTATAAATTATTGATAATTAAAAATTAACAAAAATATTTTTGGATTGCTCACATCATTTTAATGATTTTTGATTATTAAAATTATTAATAAAAAAAAAAGAAACACAATTTTTTTTATTTTTGACTTTCATTTTATTTTAACCTTTAAATATTTTATTTTTTTTTTTTTTGTTCAAAAAGATCAAAAAGATCCGAACAATACAACGATTGAATTTAACAATAATTAACAATAAAATGATTAAAAGAGCAGAGTCGAATTTAGATCTATTGATTTTTCTAAATTTTTTTCTATTTTTAATAATGCATATATATAAAATTTTGATATAAAAGCTGCATCTTTCATAAAAACAGTATTATAAACATATATACTTTTTTTGAAACAATAATTTTATTACAAAAATTTATTAATTTATTATATATATATATATATATATATATATAAACATATCATTTTTATATATACATATAAAGTATATGGGAATCACAATATAAACTTCGAAAAGTTGTATACAGTTCACAAGCACAATTTGATCATTTCTAACATGTATGCAAGATATCAACTATTTTCTTAACCTTGAACGTTCAATATTATTGTATTACCGACACTATCATTTGAGATAATAGACAATGTATTATTTGGTCATGATACAATTTTCTTCTATCATCACTATCTCAATAAAAATATATTTCAGAATATTTCATGAATATTCAGAATAATTAAAAAAAAATGGGACAAGTGTAAGATTGTTTAATTTAATTTTCGAACACTTTTTTAAATATAGAAATACATTAGTTAAAAAGTTAATCATATCTAACCGATATATTTTACTTCTATTTGTTAAATACTATAAGAAAATATAATAGGAATTTCAAAACAAGTTCGGTTTGCTTTTATTAATCATGTTACCATGTTGATGTCATTTTGATAATAGAAAACGCCATAAATATTCATATATTTGATCTTGAAATTCATCATCGTACAGATAATCTCTCTTTTTCACTTACTTCTTTGCAAGATACTAAACAATATTAATAATTTAATTTGATCTAATTTGATAATTTAATTTAATTAATCAATTTAACCTTATTTATGTCATATAATACGATAAAAGTATCAAATTTTAAATATGCAACTTTTAAACCAATGAATTTTTAAATTTCTATCTAATATTTAAATCTATATAATTTTGTCTCTATTCATCTAATATGAGAATATAAAAAAAAGTTTTTAAAAAAAATAGCATTCTAAAAGTTTGGACGTTGTATTTACGTGAAGGCTGTTTCACAGCGCTTGGTATAGAGCGGGAGGGAGAAATCGAAGCGAGTCGTTTCATTGTCAAGGTGGAATGTTTCGAAGCGTTGCCCGAGTTAAAATTATCCATCGGTTTTAAAAACACAAAATATGATTTTTTTTTTTCGTTCACCATTGAATCATATTCAGATTCTGCAATTCACTTTAGCCTTTTTTTATAAATTGTTGAATTTATATGTTAATATTCATATTAAAAAATTCATAATTATTTGAATGATTAGTAAAACAAACGAGATTCAAACCTTGCAATATATTGGGGTTCTCGTGACATTTATACATACATGTTTGATAGGTCATGGTCATTCGATCTCATGGACCATGTTTGAATAAACGTACATGCAAGTATAGGTTTTGATATCCCCATATTACAACTTCGAAAACTTTTCCACATTTATTTCTTCTATTAATTTAGTTTAAACATGAATCTAATGAAATAGATTTTTAGATAAATAAAAGTACACGCGTTAATTATACGAGCACACATACGAAAATATTTTTTTATATATATTATTCTCGATAAAGTTTTTGATAAAATTATTTAGTTCTTTTCATGCAATATAACCTTTATGTGTTAATAAAACTACAATAAAATTATTACATATTTTTATAATGATATTATTTAATTAAAGCCTATTTAAAGGATAAAGTTTTAATTGTGTATAACTACAATATTTATAAAGTATTTAAATATTTGTAATTAATATTTAATATAAATATGAAAAATTATAAAAAAAAATAAAAGAATTGAAATGAATAATTCATTATTCTGGATAAGAAAAAAAAAAACAGCAGAAGCAAACGAGTTACGTGAAATTACATCATCGGGAATAATTTGTGTTAGTGACACAGTAATGCAAGTAGAAAGAGGCCTACGTGCGTTAATGGACAGAACGATGATAGCATTTAAAATGTTACTGTGCCATATGACATTACGCATCTTTATGCAGTATCTCTATATTATCCTTTTAAGTGCAACTTCGTTAAAGAAAATTGTCGTTACGTGGCAGCACTGTACTGTCCTCCCATATTAGCTTAGATCAGAACCACATTTTATATTATAAAAAAGAAAGTAAACTAAATTAAAGCAAATCGACGAATCAAAGACAAGACATAAATTTTTTTCTTCTTTTCATTTTTTGAGAGACATTATATTACATTTATTATAGTTAAACAAAAATTTATTCTAAATATTATTTTGAGTATGTCAATGAATTTTGATAAATGCAATTTAATAATTTTGGAAATTATATTTTACAAATATTTTTTAAAGTTTAATCCTGATATTTTGCATATTATATGAGATAAATACATTCGTAGTTTTAATCTCGACCGCTCTTGATCTACGTAATTCGATCTTGCGAGCGCGGGATTTCGATTTTGATATCGGACCGCCCGCTTCTGTGGTTACCAAGTGTCCGATTCACTCGCTTCGAGTACTGTCACGCGATAGGAAACTGAGGTTTATAGCAAATTTTTTTTCGGCTTTCCACACGACTAATGATATTTTTTACGTCAATGGTGTTCCTCTGCTATTTTACCTCATTCATATTTAAGTTTGCTTCCCGTTACACGCAGTTTCTCGTATACAATTAATACAAGATATTTCAAAAAATTGTGAAAAATTAAAAATATCCAATTCCTGACATAAAAATAAATCGAAAATAAAAAATAAAATTTTTTTATATAAAGCTTTGTTTTTAAGAAGATCATACACATATCCAACAAATTTTCAATTTTGATCTTCTCAAAAAGAGTTCCATAATTCTAGTCTATTGCTTTTTAATTCATTTTTAAATCAAGAATCATTTTTTTCATAATTTTGAAGACATTATATATATATGTTAAACAAAGATCTAAATATTTCTTAAAATAATAATTTTTTTGAAAAAAAAAAGTGTAAATATACTTTTTTTAGAGTATCCTTTGGCTCAAGCAAAGGATCAATGGTAGAAACTCTAGTGTATGAGACACCTGTTCAAGAAGAGCCGGAAATCAATCGTTTTATGGATCACAACGGACGCATACCCTCCATGATTACATCTGTACCTGATACCGAGTAAGTAAGATAAATACTTTTTTATAAATTATTTTTCATAATTTTTAATAAATATAAAAAAAAAATAAAAAATAAAAACTTTTTATAATATCAATAATGTATAAATATTTTTTTAAATTCTTTTATATTCATAAATATTTATACATATATATTGTAATATTAATCATACTAAAATATAGAAAAGTTTTATAGATATAAGATTAGTGTTATTAAAAAAATTTTTAAATATTATTAACACTATATATAAATAGAACTACTAGGATTAAAAAAAATAGAAAAATTTTGAAATAAAACTTGAATATATATATTACAGTTATAAATTATTTATTGTAAATATATATTTTGCAGAAAGCATATTTTACAATATTTGAACGTTTAATTTTTATTTTATTTATTTTTTTATTTTGATTTATTGTGCATAGATTTTAGGCCATATAATAATAATTAATTTTTATAAAGATTTTTAAGATTATTTTAAATGTAAATTTTATTAACATACAATTTTTATAAGAAAATTATATCTGAAAATATAATTATAATTATATTCGAGATCTAATAATTGATAATATTGAGATATTAATATTGAATATTGAAGTTTCTTTTCAGTAATAATTTTCTTTAGAAATAATATTTTATTCAAATATTTTCAATATTTTATTAAAGTATTTTTCATCCATGAAATATATATTCGTAATAAACATTTTAAAACTCTACTATATATTTTAGAATTTGTTTTAATTTTAATTACAATTTTATTTACAAAATTTTGATAATCATATCTATTAATATTTAAAAATTTTTTTCATTCGAATGACAATTATAATGTAATAATAATGTTTAAGATAAAAAAAATAATGTATGTATAAGATACATACATTATATATATTCATAAGTATTTTCTATAATAAGTGCTCAAAGATTTAAAATTATTGCTTACATACTGAATCAGTAATATGATATTATCTTAGATATCTTAGTATATTTTCTATTTTAAAAATTTTAAATGGTCGTTAGAAATACTTAGTATTTCTCAAATTTTTTTCTTGAAGATGCACTTTATCCGTGGGTCAAACATTATATTAAACTTGTAGTTTGGTAATTTAGACACCTTCGCCCACGCGCGATGTTCCTAATAGACTTCTACTTATCGTCCAGTACGATCATTATCGTGTTTGATCCGGTTAAACGACGAAGAACACGCACGGAATATTTAATGCCGATTTTCAACAATATCGTTGCTATTTCTATTAAATTTCATTTCAAAATGAATAAATAGATTCGCATAGAATTTTTATGTATTTAATTCTTTACATTATTCTCCGTTATAATATATGAGTTTTTATTAGTTGATTGCAAATTATAGTAATAAATCTTTAACATATTTGTACGATGAGTAATTCTTTAAATAAAAAAATAGTAGCTTAATGTACAAGGTAATGGTATTGACATCATTCTTGAGGTTTTAAAATATTCTTCAACTGCCTCAGGACATATGATGTCATCCTTAAAATTTGCACATGAAAAAACACGAATTTATACATATACATCTAACGATTATATCCCGTTATACTGCATAACTTTATTCGAATAATTATGCAGATAAAATAATAATAATTTAATATTATATCCTATACGTAATATTTAATGAATATCAAATGTAATAAAGGAATAATTCTATATTTTAATATTGAAAATAGATATTTAAAGAGATTCAAGTATTTTCATAACATTGAAAAGATTTTGAGAAACTAAATCTGAAAGAAAAAAAATTCGCGATTTTCATTGCTTTCGAAATTAATAAAAATTCCGAATTTACGTTGAACAAAATGTTTCATAAAAGCGCCGAGAGAGCACAGCACTATCGCAATTTCTCACACGATGTCGGGTAGCGCCATTCAACAGTGCAAAGGCGGACAAGGTGGAGCAAGGGAACTCCATAAACGCAGGCGTGGTGCCGAGGATTTACAATCGATTTCGCGACGCGTATGAGCTTCGTTTCCCGGCGAGTCGAAGCTTAGTTCGTGTCGGGCCTGGGCATCGGTCGACAGCCTTGTGCACATTTTCGCGAGTGTTCAGCGTTGTCGTGTGATACCGGTTGAGCTTGATCAAAGTTCAGAGAAAAGAACTTGCATGCCAGGAGTATTTACAGGAACTTCTCGTCATTGTTCCCGAGCCACGGCCACGGGAAGCTGACGGATTCTCATCTGTCAGGTATATTTCTTTTTCTTTAATATTTATTGATAAATATATGAATACACTCATTCATTCGCTTATAATAGCAATGATTTCATTAATTGTTCGAACATGATCGTATCGGCGATTTTCTTTCCCTTCATTTCTAACTATTTTAAGCGCAACGATAAAAGTTATTAGTCGCGTGCGTCTCGAGTTTTACGCACCAACGATGATCGTGCGTATCGAATAATCGATTCTCCCTGAAAAACCCATAAACCGTATGAACTAATATAATAAAGGGGGAAAGTGGAGAAACATGGTTACGGAGGGAGAAAATGCAAAAGAGACCGAGTACTCTCTGACTAGTTACCATGGCGACGAGCCATCTTGACACACTATGGACCCTTTCTTTCGAATCTTTGGATTTTCCTTTTGTTAAACCGGTATCTCCACTCGAGCAGGAACGTTTTCGCGTTAACCTACTATTTTGCTCTTAACGTTCATCTTACTCACGAACTAGCTTCTTTCTTTCGGCGCATCAATACATTCTACAACCAACAGTAAAAAGTAACTTTTTGAACAGTTATTGAAGAATTGCTCTTTGTGTTCTTTAAAGAATAGCTTTAAATACAAAGCTTACTTATAAAATCAATGCGAATACAATTCAAATCTGTTAGAAAATTCGAATATTGCAAAATATAACATTTTCAAATCGTTATCAGTAATTGAAATATAATCAAATCTTTAACTTACTTAGATAATAGTGTTATCTTACTTGACTTGCCATATCGTCTCTTTTTTTTTCTAACGCCTCTGTTACTTGTAAAAATATTACATTATAAAATGTACATATTTACATTGAAAGTTAATGTTTGAATAATAAATTTTTTATATATATCACCGATAAATATAATTGATAATGAAAATGTGAAGTTCGATAATTTAATTAATACAAAGAATCATATGTTCGTCATTTCGACCGATATTATTTTTTTTTTTATACTTCTATAACAGTATATTAATTTAAACGTTACTTCAAAGCTCGATGCCACTCGGTCATGCGTGACCAGGGTGTTTAATGCCAATCCACCGGATTCATATTGAGAAATTACGTTTATTTCACTTCTTTTACGGATTAAACAATTTCACTCGTTATTTATTCTTCGTTCTTTTAATTTATAACGTTCAGAAAATTTGAATGGAAAATTCGTGCAAATCGAAACGAACAAAGCCGATTTTCATGAAATATCTTTCAGTTATGAATACAAATTGAAGCAGCGCGTGTGGGAGTTTGCGCCGCATCATACAAACTCTTTCAACGATCATGCTTAACTTTTCACACACTCGTTCGTCGTGCACAACCGATCGCATATATCGTTGCATAAATTCCGGCGAGCGTAAGAAGTTAAAAATACACGGCCGAACGAAATGGGCGTACTGTTCCAAAATGGAAAACATGAGGTAATCTCTGAACGACAGTCGATAATTTACGCTTCGTGACGAATCGATACCAAGTTAATTATCATTATATTTGATTCTGATTGACCGTGTATCCAATTTTACCTATTAATCCTATTTTCTCGGTTTTTAGATTTTTTTTCTTTTTGTGGGAAATATATTGAAATAATTTTTCACATAAAATTCTTTTTCTTGGCAAAGCTACACGTCTATTTATGATTCCATTTTCTGGAAATGTCGACTCTTCGATATCATTGACCGTTCTCGTTCGAAACAAGAGGTCGACCTCATAAGGTTATAGACGCAACGGCGCCTATGTATCTATCTGCCCCTTTCTCGTAAAATGATCGATTCTATTGCTCTCGACGAAAAGATGTACATTTATGAATTTAGGTTAGAATTTTATCAAATATGTTTTTCTTCCTAAATCTTCGTATAATTAATTCGTATTTCATTTATATTTATATATTCGTACTTCATACACATTTACATATATATTACGTAGTTTATATGATTTATCGTAGTTTATATCTCGTTTAACGAACAAGCTGACATTGACG
>NW_006263692.1:29555-34000 GCF_000469605.1 Apis dorsata | reverse complement strand
TTGATTTCATTAAAAAAAAAAAAAAATAGCAATTGAACTTTCATTTAAAAAAAAAATATCTCAACCTTCGGAATACAATGACTGGGTCAAACCTGTGACCATTGAATTCAAATTTATCTAATTTTTGTTATCATTAAATTAAGAATCTAAAAAAATGGTCCGCTTATCGCGGAAATTAAATACTCCCAAAGCGATAATTAATTAATTTATTAATTTAAACGGAATAAATTACGCGGTTTTAAAGGATTTATTCGCGTGCACGATTTGGCGGTAAATACAAATAACGCCTTGGCACGTTGAGAATCATCGGCGTGGAATGATATCACGAACTCAAGGTCTAAAGTTTAAATCGTATAGTAGGTGTTTAACTGCACGATGACGTCAGATGCTACCGCATGCTACCGTAGTGAACACGAGTGTCTGGAAAGAGAGAGGTTGAAGTTCGAGACGCGCATGCGTTGAAATAATCGTAAACACGCGTGTATTCTTTTCTATATTTTTCTTTTCCTTTTTCTCTCTTTCTTATATGTACATATACGTATATTATTCAACAGTGCGTATATATATATACTTAGGATAATTTCTCTCGTTGAACACGCATAAATACTCGTATATTATCGTCGTAAGATCAATTTCTTTGTAACCGGCTACATTGGGATGAAAAGTCGCGTGACCGTGGCACGGCGAAACCGGTTCGAACCAGACTTGGGCTGTGCCACTCCATCCTTTCGGTTTCTTTCGTTCTCCTCGCACGAAACTCTCTTCTTTCCTTTTCCTTTTTCTCCTTTCTTTCTTTTCCTTTTTTTTCTCTCTTCTCCTCTTCTTTCACTTAGGTCGAAAAGAGAAGGAATGCGCAGATTACGTAATAACAAGATGACTCGCGACGTTCGGTAACAGATCAGTTTTTCCATTTAATGCGTTTCGCTGACGTAACGTTGGAGGGTGTAGTGCAGTTGGTCAGTAACAATAACATTAAGCATTCTTCTGATTATTCGTTATCGTGGTTTCGATAATGGAAACGTTTCCTTCGCGTAATGCAAATAATACCTCTACCACGTGTTCTATTTTCTGTAGCTTTATCTTTTCGATTAAAACGAATAGATTCGTTGATCGACGTTTACGTCGGTGGAATGTGTGTGCCGGCGTAACTGCACGCACGATTAACCGTTGAATTGATACGAAACGGATTAGTACTAGTCTACAGAAGTACCATGCACGTCCACTGAAGGCAGTAACGGTGATTCTTTTCTTTGAAAGGAGATTGTAATGATTGAATAAAATAATAATTTTTTATTGCTACGTAATTAATTATTTATTTATAATTATTTTTTATTATAAATAAATATTATATATAATTTTATTTTTTAATTGTGATTATTTATTTTTCTTGTCACGAAATAATGGAATTATTACTCTACCTTTATCTTTGTGTTGAATTAGCTATTGATAAAGATGAATTGTATACTAAGAATAAGAGAGATAAAATAGAGACGAATTTTGGATATTTATAATTAATAATTATTTAAAAAAAAATCTTTTTTTAATAATTTAAAAAAAGATTTACCAATTCTAGTAATATTTTTAGAAATGTAGGATGGAAATTATAGAAATTTAAATTTTTGCAATTAGATGTTTTATGCCGCAACACATACGGCATCTGTTTGAAGTAAGTGTCATTGCTCAGCGTACTGTCTTTCTCACTCGTTCTTACTATATCTATTTTCCTTCCTTTGTTAACGAGTTTTGAACTCAACCGTATTCCTGAAATAATAAAATCAGTTATATTTGCTCCATGAGAATTACAATATGGACTTTTGACTTACTGTAATTTAAGCCATATTATACTATTTACTGATGCATTTTCCATATCTCTGACGACATGTTAATTTTTTATTATTAGATACAAAATTTATTCTTTATAATTATAATTTTTAAAACGTTTAATCTTATATATGAATGAATTCTTTCAGATTTCTTTTAAATATATGCACAAACATTATACAAAACTTGACAGATCCCATAATACGTTCTTGCATGTTTATTTTCGTTAACTACACAATATTGTCGTACAATGAGGCAACAGTTATCTAGAAAGTAGGTCTCGGATTTCTTCTCCTTTTCGATTTTATTCATTTCACTGGCTCGTGGAAAATGAAAGAGAAAAACATTTCTTAAAAGTGAGATAGAAAAAAAATATCAATGTTTCGTTTTACAATATCTCAAGTTTCTAAAGAGTTCTTTATACTTGTCTCTTTAAAAACAATTTCTGAAATTGGTGGAAACAATTCATCGAGAATTAGAATTAGAAAAGGAAAAAAAAGAAATTAAAAAGAGAAAGACAGAGTCGTACGTTGAAATGAAATAAAAAGTTGGAAATGAAAGTTGTTCGTTTATAATTGGAGGCTATTCGCAGAATTTCTCGTCGTGCAAAGTTTCGCCGTCGAAAAATATCGATTAAACATTTTCCCCGTAAATCCATGGGGATCCCTCTTGAAAGTGAGAGAGGGTTAGCATTTACGCCACGGGGTAGTGGCAAATAGCCCCATTGAGTGAATGGGGTGGGGAATATAGGCAAATTTTTCGTTCTTCCGATATTTTACATAATTTTTTTTTTTCTAACAAAGGAAATAATTTTGTGGATAATTTTATTTACGAAAAAAAAAACGGAATTATAATCGAAAAGTTTTTAAGACACGTTTTTTAAAGTTTTATCGCGATTTAAAGATTAAAAGGTTAACAAGAGCAACAATTTTAGATCGAAGTTAATGACATTTTGATATTTCCTGATATTGTATCTACTCGATTATCAAGTAATCTCGAAAATTGGCAAGTGTTAGCCATAGTATATTCTTTGGCGCGATGCCATTCGTGCAACATGTGAGCCGAATGAAATAAGTCAACGGCTGAAAAAGCATCACCAAAGAAGTAAGTTATTCATCATATATTGTTATATTAGCTTTCGTGTCATAGTGATGTTAAATATATTACGCAAAATTCCATAAGGAAATGTCATTTTAATGAAAATTTAAATTAATTTGATGAATAAATTTCTCCCATTGAGAATAACCTTATTTTTTTTTTTTTTTTTTTATCTTTTTCTTTTCGAAGAAATAAATGTCAGTCAGCTATTGTCGATTCGAAAAATATTGATTTCAAGGTCGAGGTTATCGATAATTTAATACACGATGCTTGTATAAGATGACCCAGAATGGGTGATTTAAATGGACAGAGAAAAAATAAATCGAAAAAAATAGAATAAAATTCATCATCTAAGAAATTTTGTTCAAAAATTTGTCAATTATATGTGAATTAATTCCAGTATAGATATAAGTGAACAATTAACAAGAAATTGCGAATGTTAGATAAAATTTGTTCACATAAAATTTTCGAAAAAATTAAAATTGAAAATTTAATTAAATATCAGAGTATCTGATTACCATTTAATTTGTATATATATTTCTATCTCTTCGAAAATGACAAAGCAATAAAATATTTTATTCTACGTTTTTTACAATGTTTTTAAAATTTTTTATTGATAATTCATATATATCCAATTATTTATCAAAAAATTTTTAAACTCTAAATTTTTTTTTTGATTTATTTATAATAAATGTAATCCTGGAATATCTCGTATATGTATTATAGTACGATATATATCTTAATAACATTGTATATTGAAATATTGTAAAAAGTATTTTACCAACAAATTTAATTACTTTTTAGTAAGAAATAACAAATCAAATTTTATATGAAATAAAAAAAATATAACTACCCAAATATATAAGATGTAAGCTATTCGAGAATTCTTAGGTTCGGAAAAAAATTCGGACTATCTCGGAAAAAGTCGGGCGGATTCGGACGGTTAGTCGAGACGTCCGAATTCTCAAGTAACCTGACAATTGTACGAGTTCATTGGAAAAATATGTCTTAAGAAATGAAAAAAAAAGAAAAAAGTGTTTTACTTTCCATTGAAAATAATTTGTTTTATATATCTAATATACTATATCTTAAATTCTTAGATTATATACATGTCTTAAAAATTGTAATTCCAGTTCTAGAAATTAATGAGAATAACTCTACAAGGTTAAGTAGACAGTAAGCGTGATAATTAACTACATCTCTATATTCGCACTTAATTCGCCAGTAAAAAAAATATCTTTATTAAGTCGATGTAATTTCAGGAAAATATTCATAATTTGCTATTACGTATTAATATTTACATTATATAAATTTACATTATATACGTAAAAATTATAATCTATTTTTTAATGTGTTTCTCTTATTAGATAAATTTTTTTACTTACAACAAATACTATATATTGTATTTGAAAATCATTTAACTTTAACTATATATATGACATAAATTTGATTCTTTCTTTATCTAAAAAATTTTTTATCCGAATGTGATCGCCTTCCAATTCATTTCAGATAATCAATGTTTCTCT
>NW_006263692.1:28146-29361 GCF_000469605.1 Apis dorsata | reverse complement strand
TTTTTTTTTTTTTTTTTTTTTTTTACAGCGAAGGTAGGGAAATGGTACGCGTCTCGTTGCTAGGTCCACAACCTTCACCGACAACACCCGGCGTATTTCAGGTGCAGCCTATCGCGATATCGAGGACTCAACCGATCGACATGGACACCGTTCCGGCCGAACTCCTGACCACGCACACCGAACACACAGCTCCCGCCTATCACACGCAAATCAGGTAAGCTCTTTTTCTTTCTTTTTCTTTTTCTCGCCTCGCCTCGTTCCGTTTCGCTTCGTTTCCTCTAGTTTTATACTTACGCCTTCTCGGTTACACCGACAAATTATCGATTATCACGGTGTATGCCTCCCTGCAACAAATACGGTTATTTTTTTCACTATTAGAAGCGGTATATACACAGTGATGGTAATCGGAGAAACTTGTTACACTTTAAGCAGAACAAAATGATGTTACGATCTTTTACGCATCGTTTCTTTTCTAATTCGTAAATTCGCTCGACCTTGTAAAAAACAATCGGAAACAATTGGAAGTTTTGTAATGGGAAGAGGAATGGAATTAGTTTTTAAAAAAAAATATGTTATTATGAATTATGAAATTGTTATTCGTTTAAAAGAAAGTAATAATAATTAGTAATCATTAAATTCTTTCTTCCATTTGTAAAAGAAAAAAATACTAAGTTTTCACCAATAATAATCAAGAATTTAATAAAAAATTTTTTAATAATAAAAATTTATTATTATTATTATTATTAATTTTAATATGATGATAAATTGTTTAATAATCAAGAATTTGATCTGTCGTTACATGCCAAGAGGAAAGTATATCCGGATCCTTTATTCTTGTTGCACAAAAAATTAATCAAAATATGTTTCACAATCTCTTTTAAATAATTAGAAAAAAAAAAAAATGGATCATCTCTTGCTTCAAGTTTATGAAAAAGATCTGATCGAATGAGAGCCACTACCTTTCTTATAATTAGCTCCCTGCACACAACACTAGTGACCCCCGTGTTGCTCTTAATGGACCGGAAGTGACGTGCCTTCCCCTCAGTCTGCACGCTTTTCTCCGTCTTTCTCTTTCTCTGTCGAACGTTTACCAATTTACGTTTCTTACGCTACAGAATGTTGTACAGAATATGGACCGTAGATTAATCGTCGGTGAGGTAACAACGCATTCACGCGTGCGCCTCTCTATTGCGACGCGATCGTTTTATGAATCAT
>NW_006263692.1:24035-27655 GCF_000469605.1 Apis dorsata | reverse complement strand
ATATATATATATATATATATATATAAGGGTGCAATGTCCCGATTGTTGGACGGTTTGTATCTTACGTATAAAACCGTGTTTAGATGATACAACATTCCGTCTTTAAATAACGTGACCCTCTTACGCAAGCACGCGCTTAATAGCTGTATCAAAAGTTACGAAGGCGTTACGTTAGTTACACACGTTTGTCGCCTTGACTTCGATCCGTATTCGATGATGATTCTCATCGGCTGTTCGTTCCGCATATGTAATCGCTCGATCGATTTAAAAACCGTTAAAAATCGGGCAACAAGTGTTGTTTCAAATCTTCTTCCGGATTAATCAAGTTATTTTCGAAGCGATTGATTTTTCTATTCTATTAACGTTTTCACGAGTTCTTCGGAAGAAAATTGTTGAGGATAATTGTGCAATAATTATTGTATTCGTATTTTATATATATTTTAAATATATTGTTATTAAAATTTATCAAGTAACGTTGTTTAAATATTTTTGATGATGAAAACGATGTATTATTTATTGTCAAAAATTTTATTTTGCAGTGTGATAATTAGGTTTATTTTTTTTAATCAATTTAACAATCGAATGACGTAAATTAATTTTTAATTTTACGTATTCGTTATTGTGAATTATTTTTGACCCAATAACCTTTAAGGATTGATCATTATAGATTTATCAAAATGTGGAAAAAACTCTTTGTGAACGAGATTATTGGATAAATTTAGCGTTCATTTGATATCGCTCACTTTTGAATCGGCAAACTATATTCTGTGAGGATTAATCTTTACACGAAGGGTTCGTTAGGAAATGAAAGAGTTTCTAAAAAAATGAAAATTAGATAAGTTTAATATTCATTGATGCGGTTCACTTTTGATCCTAAACCCGTATTCAAAAGATTCAACTTCATACACTGAAAGTGAAATAATGCCTTTTATGAATTAAATAAATTATGGGTCACGTTTGATCCGACAATCAAAAGTTAAATCTTAATGCAACGGATTCGTTAGAAAGTAAAAAGTTATTTTACGAATAGAACAAGATTGCTTTTAGATTTATTAAAATTTTAATTAACAATTTGAAAAGTTTTGTAACGACAATAATAATAGTCAAAATGGATGCAATCATTTCTTGATTTTTTTGCTTCATTTTGAATAGTTCATTTTAGATAGGAAAATTTTTTTCGTCTTACGTAATCCAAATTTTATCTAAAAGGAACATTCGTTGTATATTAGAGAAGCTAAGAAGTGTGCAACCAGCGAGGAAACATTTTAGAACACAACATGGTTTGTAAAAGCCACGCTCCATCCCACCGTTTCCTTTCCTATTGTTCGCCTTGCTCTACCAGTTATCTACGTCGCAGCCGATTACGTAACGTGTATCCTGACTTCTCCGTTCCACTGATTTAGTGAAATCTTGTGTGTATCTTCTTTTTTTCTAATTGAATAAACGTATAATATGTTAATTATGAACACGATAAATTCTCTGCTCCAAAAAATCAAATATATTTAAAAGTATATTTTTGATCAGTATTTTATATTTTGGTGATTTCGACTTATATTTTGACATTGACATGGTTTTTTAGCGAAAAAAAACTCAATTAAATTATCTGATAATTGACCTCTCTAAAACAAAATATATTAGATTTACTAACCCGTGAGCTGTCAATATATTAAATACAGAGCAATTGAATCTATACTTTCTTGTAATTTTAGTAAAATTCTCTTCCTGACAATATTTTATAACGTAAATGTAATGACAGGCTTAGTAGTCTTCGAAATATTATTTTTGAAATTACAAAATTTATATTATACGAATTATTATATGAATATATACTTATCCGAGTACTTAAACTCTCAATATAGTAGGATAAAGAGTCTTAGAAGATAGCATCAGGCAATAAAAGGTTAAATCGTCTAATAAACTATAAGAAGGCAATTCAATATCCTTTTTTATATATTTCACGGTATCAATGCCAATTCAATATTACGAGTATCGCTCGCACTTGATGGTATCCGTAGTAGCCAATATACAAATAGCATCGGCATTGGTACTATTAACAGTACCGCCATCACGAGGAACACTAGGTACTACTATCCTAGTGGTGGAAGCAAGAGGAGAACAGAGGGCTAGTAGGAAGCAGCAGTGGGAGCAGGAGGAGGAGCGGAGGAGAGTGAGGTGGGGCGATCGATATAGCGTGGGTGGATGTGCAGAGGTGCGGTAGGACAGCCGCCAGTTGTGCTGTCGGCTGCATCAACGAAGAATCGTGCTCTCTCTCAATCGGTTGGCAGTGCACCGCGTTCTCCTTTATCCGTGGTTCACAGTGTCCGGTTGGCGTATATGTATACCTGAATGCATCGAACTTTATTCGATGGGAATCTATGGTGATTTCTGCCAGCTCGATATACGCGATTCCTTCTTCATCGACGAATATATCCATCTTTGGTCAATTTTCGGACGATGGCGGTGCAATATCTATAAGAATCATTGGAATGTGTCACCGTTCGGTTCCAACTACGCTCTTTGATCATTGTACCGTAACAAAAACTTTTTTCCGCAATTTTCTCAATCGAAACTTAAAAGATCAAAGATTTCCTTTTAAACGTTGCGTATAAATATACAAAATAATCTTGGAAACATAGAAACATTTCTTAAAAGATCCGTGAAAATTATCGCGATCGTATGTTACGTCGGAAAAACATACGTCTCGCGTATACGATCGTAATTCGCTCGTAATAATTTTAAAATTGTTTCGAGAAGAATCTTCGTATTGTCGCGAATTTATATCTTTTCATTTTTTGAAAATATAATCGAAGATTCTATTTTATAGATAAACGGAGAAGTTTAAGCTCGACGAATTTCTTCGCATGATTTAGAACTAGGAAGCAAGGTACGGGCGCGCATAGTTTCGAATAGTCGTAAGCTTCAGGAAAATCTTCAAGCGAAAACTTGAAAATAGAAACGAAGTATGCACGATACGAATAGCATAGCGACGCGCCTTTTTGTGGATAGAACCAAAGATAGAAACTAAAGAAAAATAAAAAAAAAAAAAAAACTATTCCTAGAACTATAACCTATTACAATCTATTATAAAAGACAATATCATAATAAAAATTATCGAAGCATTCTCGAAGTTACAAAAGGGGAAAAGTCAAGGCGATTGCCGTGATGGAAAGGTCCATTCTTATATCCAGTTCTATAACTTGAAATCGAACGTTCCAAATTTTGAAATTTTTCTTATAAAACGAATCGATGCGTGTAGAGCGCTAGGAATAAACCGGAACCAATTTTCTTCGTCGTGTACAGTGTTGGCACGCAATTTTATGAAATAGGTGATGCAAATTGAATGAAATAACAAGCCGGTGCTCTATCGTCAAGTCGATGTTGAGGGAATCAATTGGTACATCGCGTTAGTGTCGCGACAAACACACTGGCCTACATGTCTGTTTATTGGCGGCTCGTTCACGGCTCGTATTTAACGTCCCCCTTCGCATTCTTCAGCTGAATTTTCCTGGTCCCTCACGACTACAGACGAGACGACGCAGTCGCGGAAAAGGCGACCGCAGCCTTACGGCGATGGCGCAGTTGTACGCACCCAATGCATCCCTCGTCGTGATACACCCTTT
>NW_006263692.1:22131-23710 GCF_000469605.1 Apis dorsata | reverse complement strand
TTTTTTTTTTTTTTTTTTTTTTTTTTTTCATTTTCATTGTAGAAATAATATTCTGGTAATATACGGATTCTTGAAGCGTCAATTGTTCTAATCGCCTTTTATCCGGAAACTTAAAAGTTTCAAGTGTATTTTTTTTGTATGATCTTTACCTTTCAAAGTTCTTTTGTAATATCATTAATTAATATAACGAAGCGAATAAGTCATAATCTTGAATATCTTATTTGATTTTGATGATAGGAAGAAATAGGAAGAAAGGTTTTGCAGAATATATAAAGTCATGTGAAGATTATCTTTATTTTTTTAAATGAGATAATTTTTAATGAATTAATTCACATCGATTTTTCTTATAAAAAAATTATTAATCTATCTTTGACTAAAGAAATATTTAAATAATTGGAATGGAATTTATTAGAATGAAAGATAAAAAAAGAATAAACATATGAATATCTTTCATATTCAAATTTCAATAAATTTTATAAAATAAAAAATATTTTATACTAATAGCTTCTTATTAAAAAAATTCTTGTTTAAATAGTTTATTATTTTTTTTATAAAGATCAACTATATCGATTAATGCATTAAAAATAATAATAATTTAAAAAAATAAAATTGACCTTCATATGACCTTCTATATATATATATGCAAAATAATTATTAATATCAAGTCATGCCCTTCTCTTATTTACTCATTTATTAAATTTTTACTCGAAATGTTTTTTAATATTATATATTAAAAATAAGTGATATTTCAGTGATAATTTATTTTGTTCATCTTGTGTATATTAATTTAACCTTTACCTTATTTTTTTCTTTGCATTTTCAACTTATAATGCACACATTGTCCAATAATTCAATATTTTGCGATAGTTTGAAAATTCATTTATAATTTCCAGTTTTTTATCTTTTGATTTTTCCTTGATATGGAAGAAAATTATCGATAACATTTCAATTCTTCAAGATTTTTCCCAATAGAATCTTTGTTTATGAACAATACTTTACAATTGTTGTGACATGTTTGAATCAAAATTTCGAGCATCTTTTTTTCTTTTCAAAGTTTCTTTGCATGTCGTTTAAAGGGTTTTTTTTTTTACTTCAACAATTATCGCAATCAGGGCGATGATATAAAAGATAATAAGTGATATAAAAGAGAAAAGTTTAGACAATGGATTAAACGAGAGCTCGTTATCAGGAAAACAGTGTGGAGTGTGGTTTAAGTAAATGAAAGTGATTATTAAAAGAACATTACATCGAACGATAAAAAGTGGAAAAATTTATTATTGCTGAGATATAACAAATTTCACTCGTTCTATTGATCGCAAGATCAATTGAAGCCCTTGCCAATAAAAAAGAGATCCATTTTTGATAATTTTTGAATTATTAACGATATATTTCACATATTAGCTAACGTAAAATTAAGTGGTGCACTAATTGGATGCAACTATCAATAAAAAGGCAAACAGTTTATATTTTTTACACGTTATTTTGTTCAATATGAATGCAAAGATTATTACTGCTCTTCTATCTAACAAGAAAATAATACCATTGATTAATTAAGAATAACAATAAATTTGAAACATTT
>NW_006263692.1:13154-21967 GCF_000469605.1 Apis dorsata | reverse complement strand
TTTTTTTTTTTTTTTTTTTTTTTAATATCAAGTCAAAGCAACTTTTATTAATTCTTAATTTTCCTAAAGTTGTTACAAATGGATCTGTCTGTCCCCCATTTGTTCTAAAGTTCTCAATTGTGCTAAGGTGAAACTCATTATCCATTGATCGTGTTTTCACGTAAACGTGTCATTGGATCAAAAATATATCCACACGAGATACTATAAACACAAAAGTAAATAAATTTATATATATAAGATCATAAAAAGTATTTTTTTTTTTCCAATTGATGAAAATTCAACTTTAGAGTCATTATTTGCAACAAATTGTGCAATAAACACAGTTGTCTTAAAAATTCTAAAAGTCGACGAATAAGTATAAAAATAATAACGAAACGATTATTTATCGTGTTAAATTACAAGTTAATTTAAATTTTGCATTAAATAAAGTGGGATAAAAAAAGAGTGGAAAAATAATTGAGCGGTTTCATTTTATTTCCATCTCGTTTAACTTGCTCGTAATTTAATATACAAGCTTCGATTGACAATTTTGTGTATTAGTTTTGGATATTTTGGAATCAACTCTCCAACTCTTCCGTGTAGACAGATGTGGCAGTGGGCCACTGGTGGCCAGTAGAGAACAGTGAGAATTCCGCGACTAGCCATGACCCATATACCCACCCTCGTCGCGTCACTATTGGCCAACCCCCATCGCTGATGGAATCACTAGCGCTCGAATACGAGGAGAATACAACGCGTGATTATAAAAATTGCTCAAGAAAATTGTTTCTTGCAATGAATATTCTATTGGAATGGAAAAGATTCCAGAAATTTTTTTTATCCAACGGATAAATTTATAAATTTATAAATTTTTACTTCTCAATAATAGCTCGATTAAAGTTTGAAGCTTACGTTTACGTTAACGAATATGAAAGAAAAAGCAAAACGAGTGAATGAGAAAGAGAATCGAAATACTGTAAAGAATATATATATATCGGTGAGTTAATGTAATAATGTAAAGATAAATTTTTTTTGGGGGGGGATGATTGAAATTTTTATGAATTTATAAGATTTAAAAAAAAAAGACGCGATTTGAACAATCATATTTAATGATAAATTTGTTCGTTTCTTTCTTTATTTATCAAATAAGTGAGTATAAGTCACGTTTGAATTTGTTTTAACCAGAGAAACTTTGCAAATATTGTTCGTATTTTATTTAAAAAAAAATAAATAAATAAATAAAAACTAAAAAATTTATTGGTATTAGTATTGTCTTACTGATATTTAATCTCGGATCGAATTACATTGTTCGTGCGTCGAGTTTCGTGACGTGTCAAGGGTAGCTTCTGCAAGTGGTAGAGATAAATTTTTTTGCAATTACGTTGTAAACCGATTCCATAGCGTCTTCTTTGATTAAAATAGCCTATCTTTTTTATTTTATTTTTGCCATTTTTTTTTGTAAATTATTTATATAGAATTATTTATTAGAATTTCATTTATATAAACAATTAAAAAATTTATTAAAGAAACTTAAATTTAGATTATTCTTTTTTAAGATGGTATAAAAAAATAATACAATTTCTTTAGATTTCTAGTAGATATAATATTTTAAGTGAGAAGGAAGGAGTGGTTGCGAACGTCGTAACAGGAAGGTCGTAACACTCGTTAATCAGGATCGTGAAAATGTCATTGCTCGAAATAACGAATTCGTCTAAGCAAATTGCTTCCAACGAAAAACGTTTAACTATAAAATTTCTAAACTTCAATCCGGAACAATGGAATTCTTTTCTCGAATTTCTTCGTATCGCGTTTATTATTTTAAAAAAAAAAATTTTTCAGAACTTTTGAAAATCAAAAAAAAAAAAATAAACATATATAAATAATTTTCTGAGAATCAAAGAATAATATCAAATTTTTCGATTTGCAGGTTTCGAAGAAACTTTCCTTCCTACACTTTTAGAGATCTCTAGATCTCTAGAAGTCCCTAGGGACTCCTAGGGAAACTTTGGAAAAATTCTAAAAAGATACGAAATGCATTTGACGATAGAAACTGTTGTCGAAAGTATTTCTCACAAGTAGGCTATCGCGTTTCTGAAAACAAGTTTCGCTCTCAACACAGTAATAAAAATAAACTTTCGAGAGTTTTATTGTTATGTATATTATTTATTAAATATATTCGCATTCTTTGGCATAAGTTAAAAAGCGATTATAAAAATCTCATTGGGATACGAATAGATTTAAGAGTAAAACTCTCAGAGAGTTGCTCTTATTCAAGTTCTATTGAATATCGACGATCATTTTGAAGATGTGAAATTATTCGTTCATTCAACAATTACACGGGATAGTACTCGTACTAGGTGAAATTAATTTTTCTCGGAGGGAAAAAAAAAAAAATATCGTTCTCTTTACGTAGGAAAATATCGATAGGATATATTTAACTTGGAGCATCGAACTCATCGTTATTTATAACATCAGAAGGTAAAGATATCGAAGCAATTATTTCACCTGATGAAAAGTGATCAAAAGATAAAAAGGGTATTTTTAAGCTCTGCCGGTAACTTGTTCATCGTAATTAACGATCACTATGATATCACGATCGAATAATATTTTAGCAATGAAATTTTAAAAATTGCAATTTGCCTGATATTAACTTTCATAATAGCTAAAATAACGAAGTAAATGAGATTTAAGTATGAATTAAGAAATTTCTAAATTTATTTACTCTTATTGTTTACTTATTGTTTGATGTAAAATTATGGAATAACTTAAATTCTCTTTTAAATAATAGAAAGAATCTTCTATTCTATTTATTCTAACGTAAAATTATATATAAGAAAAGTTTATAACCTATAAATTATAATAACTTGTTAAAATAGTTACCAATATTACTACTTGATAAACATCGAGCAAGAGTATCCAGATCGTGCACAGTACAACTTCGTTATCTCGTACCATTTGGTGAGAATTGACTAGTCTGGAAGCCATATGTACTCGACATACGGTTATAAACAGAATCGGATCGATGCCAGTCGCATTCACCTCTTCATGTCAGTTGCACAATTAATTGCCCACGGATAATAAAAAAAACTGTTGCTATCGTCCATCCATTGAAGCTTGATTTAATTTTTCGTCATATTTCGCTTTGGAAGAAAAAAAATCCATATATAATTTTTGCTTGTTGCAAACGAATCGACTAATAGCAAAAAAAAACGAGAGAAACGTCTCTCTCTCTCTCTCACACACACACACACATGCACGCACGTACGACACATCACGAAACGGGATAAACTTCTTGTTGATAGCGTTAAGGACAGAGGGGGACAGATGGCGACAGACAACATGGGAATTAGAGTAAATAGGTCGAGGACATTGGAGGAAATAGGTCAACTTCGATTGAAACGGATCGATAAAGCGCTTACGCGTTTCATTATAATCGTCGTCGAAACAAATCTAAGGATTCTCCATCCTTGTTTCTCATTCGAGCGGAGAAAAAAAATAACATCAATCTCCGAGCGATTTTCGTGCGAAATTTACGTACGTGGTGACACACTCCGTGCTGTTTTTTTTTTTCTTCCTTCTTTTTTTCAAGAGGCATCATACCAGAGTTTATTCTGAGATCGAGTTCCAGAGTTGTTTGCAACGTCGAAACGGCCATTCCTCACGGTCTAAAAATGCTCGAGCAGAGTTGCGATTTAGTTGGAAAATTTGCATCGTTCGCCCATCCATCCATCCATTCGAACTTTCTTGACCCAGTATTTCGTTCGTTAAATAACTCGAAACCGGTAAATATACATCGTGTATCTGCGAGAGACATGAAAATTTATTTTATTTTTTTTGTCGATAAGGTAGGGATGATTTAGCAAAAGAGAGCACCAAGCATTTGAAGAAATTTATATTGTATCGTTATCGTTGTAAAATTACTCGTTTTACTTCATATATATATTCGTAAAAAGAGAATGTAACGAATAAATATTGTATATCGTGAAAGTAGTTCGAAATAATGAGTTGCGTCAATGAGTTCCGCGACAAACGGAGAAAGAGAAACTAGAAAGGAGGGATGGGATCGGGAAGGGGAAAATCGTACGTGGGAGAGAAAGATAGTGAGAAATAGTTGCAATGATCTCCCGCCACGATTCCGCTTAAAAATAAAATCTTATTATTCGAGTTGGTTGATGTGAAATCACAGGAGAGCTCTTTCCGTGAGACAGATATTTCGAGGAAATATAATTTCGATCGTTAGGGAAGACGTTGTTGAAGAGTATAACATTGAGAGACATTGAGGAAAAAATATAATACGATAAAATGGACAATTACGTCATAATCGATGCGATGTCCAGGTGTAAAAGTGCCTGCTTCGAGACATAGCGCGAGAGAGTAGGCAGAATTAATCTCTCGGATCTTTGGACGTGTCCGATGTTGATATCGTACGACGTGGATTCGCGAGCGCGAGCAAAATGACGACCACCCACGGAGGCCACGTGTATTACGTGATCAAGGTGCCTAAAGAAACGGATGGCAATGAAAGGTAATCATCGTCTTGAAAACAAACGAGCTCTCGACTAATAATTCTAATTTACCGATCTTCAACTCATGCTGCTTTTAATGTAATTGAAATTAATTAATTGAGAGATTGTGAGAGAGCTTATATTATTTTTTATTATTTGGATTGTGCGATATTGTGAGAAGTGAAAATTCAAAACCATCCTCGATCTGTAAGAAAGATATAAAGAAGTAAAATATTGCGTAGATTAAAAAAATTTTTAAAGAAAATGAGCTTACCATAATTCATTGAATAGTTGAACAGACAGTTGTTGAGATTTGGAAAATATAGATCCATTTCTAGAAATGAGAATATATTAATATATGATTTCTAAGAGCGTGCAGATACTCAATATTTGAAATTAGGGCAAGTATGAAAAAATTAGATGGACTCAGGCGGGATTAAGCAAGTATTAGAGACAATCGAAAATCGCTAGTTACCTGGTTACGAGGATTTGAATGGCTTTGATTCGACCGATTCGGAGATATTTGAATTTCCAGATTATATTCACTCGAATTCATTTTCCGATTTTTTCGGAATCCATCCAATTTCATAAATCTGTAATTTATTTTTTAGCAATTAAATGTATTGTCAAATAATATTTGTTATTTATCAATTTAAATGTTAAACTAATTTTAAGCTTAATTTATTATATAAAAAATAAAAATTTAATTTTTTATGATAAATTAATTTAATTGAATGAGAAAAGTATTTTTCTATTTGTAAAAATACTATTGTATGTATACGTACATATTTGCAGCATACCAATGACAGTTCAAAAATAAAATGATACATTTCTTGTAATTCGGCCAATTTTTCATTGTTTTCAATCGAAAATTTTCCATTCCTTTTTAAAATTTCACTGGTTTAAAACTTACCTTGTGATTCAGTAGCAAATAAAATCGCTTTGGATTTATAAATTATGGATTATAAATTGGATTATAGATTAATTTTAAAAATATTTCGATATTATTATTTACATATATATATGTAAAAAGTAGATACAAAAAAATATTTGAATATTAACATTTTAAAAAAAAACTAAATATCATTTTGTATCATTAATGAATTATCAAAAATAAAAATCTTTTAACGCAATTTTTTCTTGGACGTGAAAGATAGGTTGTTTCTCATTTAAGATGGTGAAATTCTCTGAGTGAATGCAATGGAATGCAATCCAAGATTAATCGCAACTGGGAAAGCGAAAGAATCGACACTTTGTTTCACAATATCGAATTGTTGGCCATATTCCAATGATTTCCGACAATTCTAGCAGTTTCAACTTTCTTATCGAATATCCGTCTAGTTATTTTATTTTTCCATTTCTTCATTTTTCATCGTACCATTATTTGTCTTTCTTTTTAACAATCACATTTTGTGTAAATTCACATTTAATGTACAATTAAAATTTTTTTTCTAAAAAAAATCAATTCATTTGATATTCAAAATACCTTTTATTTGATATGTTATATGGTGCTATTAAATGAATCAAAAAAGAATAGATTGTTAATTGGTAATAAATTGTTGAATACTTTCCATTAATTCTCGAGAACGATTCACATGTTCACGTATTGTACACGTGCAATACTAAAAGAGGTTAGGAATATAAATTATAATTAGGTGCAATCCGATATCGTGGTCAATGTTACGGTTAAATGGCAATCATAATTAAACTTAATTTAACTCATGCACTGAAGATAATAGACAAAAATAACGAACGAATTATTCACTTGTTATAAAACAATGACTAACTTCTATCACGTGACTAAAAATTTTAGATATCTACTTTACCATCGGTAAAATGATCAGCGAAACGGAGAGAGTGCCGAGTAAAATTTGATATTTTGAACCTAATTTAGGAGATGAAGATTTAACAGGGAAAAATTCATTTCCAGCACGGATAGTGGTTGGGATAATCCATTCAGACCAGACGGTGACCTTTCGAGGGAAGCTGACGAGATAGTGGAATTGATAAAAGGTGGAAAACCTATCACTCCGACCCCTGGCCAGACAGCTCCACCATTGCCAGGATGCGATACTACCGACAACGCGCAAACTACTGTTGATCACGATTCCAGTTCCAGTCCCTTGCTAAAATCCTCTGCGAATTCTACGAATCGACATGCGAATTCTTCGCCGAAACCTGGGCAGGAGAATGGAAACGCCCATGGAACTCCGATGAAAGCTGCAACCGCGAATAGTCAGCAGCCTGTCAACGATAAGGTAACTAACCTTTTCACTTTTTTTCATTTCATGCAGTTTGATTAATTAACTCATATACTTATATATGCGTTAAAATATTATACCATTATGTTTGCAAATTACTTAAATTATCTAAGTGTCATTGAATTGAAATAAAGTTTACAAGTTAATGGCTTGTAATATAATTTTTGTCGATAATATTGATAATATTGACTATAGCAAAAATAACTATAAAAATTCACCATTCTATGATATAGGGATTTTATGATACATTGCAACTTGATGTGCCAACCATATAATCCGATCTAAAATCAAATATCCATAAAATTTTTTTTTAAATGAAATTATCAATATATTTGTGATCAAAATAAGATCAAATATATTTATGTATGATAATAACATTTTTTATGTATTAAACATAATAAAATTTAGAGCATCCGAAAATATATCTAGATATTCATAGATATTATATTGGTAGATTATATATCTAGAAGTGAATTTCTAAAAATTATCCGATTTTCATTCATTTTTTTCTACTGCATCAAGCGTAAGAGTGAGAAATAGAGTGAGACAAAATATATAGAATATATTAACAATCAAGTTAAGTAATAATTTTTTAATCTTAATATTTATTTGTTTAATTTCTATTAAAAAATATGAAATAAAATATTTAAAAAATAATTATTTAAAATTAATATAAATTACAGTTGTACTTAATATCTTTTGTATATTATTTGTAAAATAAAAATAAAATAAATAATATAAAATCATAAATGATACGAAAATTAAATTTAATTAATCAAGATTCGATCAAAAATAATATTAAAAATCACATTAACTATCATTTTGATCTTAAAATCTTAAAAATTGATCTTAAAAATTCCATCAAGTTCGTTTTATGATGATAAGTAAATATTTAATTTATATTTTACGCTAATTTAATTTACTAGTTATTAAAACATACCGATGCGAGTCATAAATAACAAGTTCTACTTCAAACCAGTAATTCTAGGAATTGATGGGAATAGTCCTGATCAAATAAGCGAACAAATTCGTGATCATATGTCCAAACACTACTATAAATATAAATGCAAATTATATTACGTTTGATCTTATTTTGATCAAGAAAATTTTTCGTTAAAATATTTCATTGATAAACATTTCATGTAAAAAGATTCAAAAATAAAAAAAAATGACATTATATTGTCTCATAGATAAAAAAACACTATGATTTTTAACTTTATTCTCTTTCATTTATTCTACTTTTTTATATTATATAAAAAAAAAAAATAAACAAATTCTGACTTTTCTTTGCATTATATCAAGAGAAGTGTTTCAATATCATTGTTGGATAAATGCAAAATCTCGGTCCTGAATCTTTTACAATTGTAAAATATTAATTAATTTATTGTTTAATTATAATTAATTATTTTTAATTAATTCAATTAGCACTTATATATTTAAAAGATTAACGAAATATTATTAATAACACAGGTTGTCACATCGTCGAGAGCAGCTACCGTTGAAGTCGCTAGAATGACAGCGCAGGGACCAGGCGACGCTTCGCAGGTCGAACACGTCACCTTAAAGAAGAAGCCTAAATGTAAATGTTGTCTTCTGCAGTAATGAAAAGAAAGTAAAAACTGTCGCGTGAATGACTCTTGGCAATCGGATGATTCTCCGTCGCTGAAAACTCTGCATCGCGGTTTGGTCGCCGATAAACGTAATGGCTAATGTTTCTCGAAAAAAATGATCGTTACCACGAGTGCTGCTGATAAACATTATAACTTTCTCCGTTATATCCAGAAATGAATTTCATGGAGGGACGGAAACGGCGAAGGGAAAATGTGTGATCTGAAACGAATATTCAAGAATTGTTCTATGAACGCGAATTGGTCCTGTCGATTGAACCAACCTGTTAGAAAGAGTGAAGATTTTTACAAACAATGCGAGCTATGGTTACAGATGAAAAGAGAATTCCGATATATCGGTTGGAACGGCGATGATATCGAGCGAATTGACACTGGAAGATACCTGAATGAGCGTAAAAGCACCGAGCCTCTTGATAGCCTTTCAGAAAGACAGTGGAGTG
>NW_006263692.1:8920-12947 GCF_000469605.1 Apis dorsata | reverse complement strand
ATATATATATATATATATACACACACACACACTCACACACACATAAAACTATATTGTAGATACAGAAATGGTAGTTGTATAGCTTATATGCTTTTACTATTGTGGTTAATTACTGTCAAAATTATCGTGATTTCGAAGACGTGTTTGCGCATTATTTGTGCGTGAAACTGCGAGACACGAGCGTGAAAGAAAAAAAAAAAAAGAAAGAAAGAAATTTCGCAGTTGCACAGAATGTTTAAAAACTTATCGAGTTTACAGAACGCTATTACTTCGTTGGACATCGATATAATGTCATATAGATTCATAGACTCTCGTTTTTACTAAAGAAAAAAAAAAAAAAACTCAGAACTTCTATAGGCAAAAATCTTTTACGAAATTTTTTAACATCGCGTAGAACGTGCGCTGTTAAAAGCTGTACGATAAAAATGATAGATGATAGAGAAGCGCAACTCTGATGAAAAGAAGAATGTCTATAACTTGGCTATTTTTTTTTCTCGTTGCTAAATATGAAAACACGTAGAATTTTCTCCCTTTTTCGGAGAAAAATTACCATCTATCGTACTGCTTTACTTTGACACACAAGATTTCCTTTTATTTCATTGCTATTGTTTTCTACACCTCGCATTAAAAAAACGCAAACCTGTCGAAAAAAAAAAAAAAATTTATAAATAAAGGGCGCCCGCGCCCGCCAGCCCAAACGCGGGAGGAATTTTTTCGGAACCAGAAATAACAAAATGTGTAAAAATCGCGATTTTTACACATTTTGTTATTTCTGGTTCCGAAAAAATTCCTCCCGCGTTTGGGCTGGCGGGCGCGGGCGCCCTTTATTTATAAATTTTTTTTTTTTTTTCCACCCCCCAAAAAAAAAAAAAACTTATAATTAAAGCGAGCTGGCGCTCGCCAGTCCAAACGCGTGAGTAACTATTCAGGATCGTCAAATAATGAAATGTGTAAATATCGTGATATTTTTTGAACAAAAAGTGTGATTGTCGGCGATCCGAAAAGTGCGAGAACGCGTTAACGTTCTGTTCGTATGGACAAACATATTCGACGACAGCTTGCTCTCCGCATTCTATTCTAGTTTTTCGATTATTGCAGCTGCACGAGTTAAATTATACATCAATGAAAACTATGATAACTCATAAACGGCAGAGCGCGCGATTTCTTTCTCGAGATATTTTTATTTTTTATTTTTTAACAATCATGCACGTGTTTACAAATTATTTATTTATTTTTTATCGATGTGTTTTTATTTTGACGCGTCCTTTCGTCGCTTCATTCGTTTTGTTTTACTTGTTGCATGTTATTTACGTGTATTTACGTGTATTTCAAAGCGAAATCTTTTTAACGATATATAAATCTAAAAAGATACGATATTAAACAGAATAAAAGACGCGAAACGTACGAATAAATTTACATTAAAACGTACATTATATAGAAACGTTTTGATGTTTCTTGGAAGAAAAACCGTTGATCGGTTCTGTGCATACTTGTTATGTAAGGAACGAGAAAAAAAAAAAAGTTGAATCATGTTTTTTCACTACACGAGAAGAACTGTTCACTTCACGAGTCGTTCCTTGTACAGAAAGAGAGGGCGCAAGAGTTCACGCCCTCTATCGAGAATTGCTTGGTCGCGTTAATGATTGTACGTGTGTGCGTGATGCGTGTCTGCGCGAGTGTCTGTATTTTTTAATATACATATCCGCATATTTTTTCTAGATTGCCGGAATAAAAGATATTTATAAAAAATCTCTGCGATATTTGGTAAAGGAGGATGGAATAAAGAAGAAGGAACAATGTCGATACCAGAAATAAATTAAGATTTCCTTTATTTTTCATTCATTATACACTGTTGCAATTGTAGGATACACAGAGTGTAATATAAAACTGTAAGTAAGAAGAAGATCCTGAATAATTTACTCGCGTCCTCGCAAATTGTAAATCGGAGATTACGTACCAGTAAGAAAACCTGAAATGAGAAAAATAATTAAAAAATAATACGTGTTTATCCCTGAAAAAACATACATACATATATATATATATTTATGCATTTACACACTCGCGTGTACACAAATTCACGCACACGCATATAAAACGTGGATACATTGAAACAATCCTAAAAACTTTTCCGTGAATTCTACTCTGATTCGTGTTTTTTCAAACTAATAATATATCAAATCTACATGAATATTCAAACTTTACACTGGAAACTTTTTGAACTGTAATAGTTTTGACGAGTATAATTTTTTCTTAATTCATGAACGATTGATTATTTGCAAAATAAAATAAATATTTTATAAATGCAAAATTGACGGACGGATATTATTGCAAAAGTTTCTGATACATCATGAAATCGATATCTGAGTAATTTAATCTTATTCAAAATCAAATATTAATTTATTGTTAAAATTTTTATTTTTGTTTTTTTTAAAATTAATATTTTTTTAAAATAAATTCAAATATTACAATAATTTATTTAATAAAATATAATAAATTTTCTATTTTTTTATGTATTAAACGTAAAAAATAATCCAAACTATATAATAATCTTATTTTAATCAGAAAAATCTTATAAATACATGATGATACAAATTGCATTACAAAATAAAAAATAAAAATTTTATTACTTCATTAACTTTAATAAGATTTTTCGAGTTTCGATTTTTGACGTTCTTCCTCGTTCACTCGCTTTCTTTTTCTATATTCGAGAAAAAGACGTAAACAAATTCCGATCAAGTCGTATCAAAAATAAAAATCAATATGTTGAATAATTACAAATTTCCAGTTCCTAATTTTTTGCAGTTATAAAATATTTAATATATTTATTCATTTGAATTGATATTAATAAATATTTGAGAAAAGATTTTTATAAAAATATAAACATAATTATCATTGAAGAAATAAAAAATAAAACTATCGATGCCTTAATTTCTAATATCATATAATTTTTTCGATTAAATTCCATTTCGATAAAAAAAAATATCAATTTCTCGTTATCGCGTCAAAACTATTCAATTTTAATGACACTCTTTTTATGTAAAGTATATCTACATGAATTCTCTATTAAGCTAATTTGAAAAACATTTCGGTGTTAAAACTGGTGAAAATTCGAGCGAACGAAATATTCGTTATGAGGAAAGAATGCAACGGATTCGAAATTTACGGTAATGTTTTTGGTTTCATCGAGTATCAAATTACATATATTTTGTATCGAGAGAAATCGAGTGTTTGATCATACGAGATATACGTAATGCTGGAGAAAAGGTGCTGAGCAATGAAGATTTAAAATTATTATTTTACTAAGTAAAGATGTACGTGTGTGTACGCGGAACAGAGATACATAATACAAACACAAGTTAAGAATAATTCGTACACACACGTACGGTACGTTATTAAAAGTAAGATATCGTCGAAGTTTGTCCATTAAGCGCCTCAGTGTAGGACGTTTTTTTAATATGTAAAAAGTACTATAACGTTAGATTCAGAGCTTAACCGACGAACCACATGTTGAAAATCATATTGAACATAAAAATTATTTTCGTATTACAATAATAATTTACAAAAAAGAAAATCATAAATGTAATTTTAAAATTAACATTGTTTATGATATCGAAAATTTTATTTTCTTGACGATAAATCATTTCAAAGATTATTGTCTTAATAAATAACTTACATATATTATGGAATAGAAAGTCAAGTTAATAATTCGTATTTCCATAGCAAATAATTAAGTATGAAAATTTTATTTTTTTCTCAATATGAATTTTATTGAAATTTTCTTCGCTATATTTTCGAGCTCTGGACGATTATATCGATGGTACTTTATAGATATTAAAAAAAAATAGCCTAAATCTAAATATGAATGTATATATCTTCTGAGGTGATTTTTTTCGGCGAAATATTTTCAATCGATCGAAGATAAGTAAAAAGAGTCGAGCAAGTCGTCGAATAGCGCGAGAAAACGTTACGAACGAATCGAATCCACCGAAAACTCTTTAACGTCTGTTCCCATGCAAAATGTTAATTT
>NW_006263692.1:6029-8749 GCF_000469605.1 Apis dorsata | reverse complement strand
AAAAAAAAAAAAAAAAAACGAAAGAACAGAGTAGAAAAAAGTCTCAAGAAAAATCAACCCCACCACTTGTTTCCTCTCTACATTTTTTTTTTTTTCAACTCGAAAAGAATACAGGTAAAAGATACGGTTTACATGAACATCTTCCTCTATATAGTTTTTAACCTTTGTTTATTTATATATTTAGAAACGCATACTAATCAATTTCAATAATTAATAATAACAAAAAATAAAACTCTAAAATCATCTTAATAACTCTGTAAAGATTTTATACGAATTAATTAACAGTTGCTCGAAATTTAATTGTTGGTCGCGCGATAATTCCTTCGTTATATATGTTTTATGTTTTTCATTTAAATCGAACAGATAACTAACGAAAAATTAACTATATAAGATAGAATATGAAAGGATTGCTGGAAAAGTCAGATGTAAATCACGAAAGATAAATCTATCTCATCGTGGAAAGTGGACTTACGTATGATAAGTAGCAAATTACATGATAGTATGGATGCGCATGAGTATTTTTAAATACAGAGTCCTTTCTCTCCCTCCCCCCCTCTTTCTCTCTCTCTCTCTAAATGATAGACCCTTTTTTCTTTCTCTCTCTCTTTCTCTTGGTACCGAGAATATAGCCGTTCGAATTATGAAATCGTTACATCGTGCGAACGACTGATGCAGAAACGTGCAGCCATCGAACATCCTATCGGAACATTCTCAAAGGTACATTGGTTCAAACTAAAGAAAAACTTTAAATGCTTACTTTCAAACAGGGTAACCTGGCCATTCACCAACTACGAAAGGACAACGACCCTTCCACATCTTTTGCTTTGTCGTTCATCCGAGTTCGAAGTTCGAAGAACGGTAAATGGTGATTAAATCAGTTAATCGATTAAGGGAGACAAGATTCAGGTCGAACCTGATGATCTCTGAATCCGGATTTATTCTGATCAAAGATCGAGATCGAGATCGATCATGAAAAAAATCATTGGCCGAATCGTCGTATCAACTACCGGGCATACACGGAATGCGAATGGGTTTGGTGCGAAAGGACGGAATAAAAGGGTAAAATGTCAGCGCGACTATATATTACTACTACCTACGAAAGAGCAAATGTATCCTATTAACGATTTAGAGATCGTATTGTTTGCCCGTGTGCCCTTAAAAGAACGAAATCTCATCCATCGTAACGACGTTGGCCTTTGAATCGCGTGCCAAACGGATGGCGATAAATCCAACCATCTCCACGGTCGAGAGAAAATAATCGCAAACGAATACGTGAGCGTATGAGCGCACGTCTCTTGAGAGTAATTCATCGGGAATAGTGATCGCTCCATGTATATCCTAAGAGACATATACAATGTAGTATGTTCAATGTGAGATTTTTTTTATCCCACCTTAAAAAATATTCTTTAATACATTACATAATACTCGAAGAGAACAATTTAAACTGTCAAATAATCACTTATGCGATTCAATTAATTTTTCGAATACTCTTAAATTTTGACTCAATTTTTTCTCATCTTTTATTTACTATTTTATTTTATTTGATTAATGATATTTATTATAATTAAATAATTCTTATTTTATATATATTTTATTGCTTATGAATTTCTTTTGTGATTTATTAAAAATTTACAAAATTTACAAAAATTTAATATTATATATATTATATAAATAATAAATTAATTTAATTCAAAACTGAAAAAATGATGATTATAAAAAATGATATGATTGAAAAATAAAATATTACATAAATTTTTGTGAAATATACTTTACAATACTTTACAAAAGATAATATTAAAAAAAAAAAAATGAGACCTAAACACGAGATTATTCAAAGAATGAACACAAGATTTGTGATCTTCACGACTTCTGTGACAATCGATGATCAGAGAAGGGGGAAAAAAGCATCGTCCTTGCATATAGCTAGTATCGGGTATATAAAAGCTGGCAAAGTGAAGGAACGCAGATGTCAGTGGTTTCTAAAATCCACCGATATCGTCGCGAGTGCTAAGGGGGATGCCATTTAAAGTGTTATCGAGAGTGATTGATCTATGGTGATGATGATCACTTGGAAAATTGTGCCTCAGTCGCTGGTATGTATCCAATTCGATTCAAAATAATTCCTTACTTTGAAATTTGAAATTGTATCAGGATATTGTCAAGCTTTCCTCCTATATAAATACGCGCGTTTATATATATAATTCATGATTAGGGTAACAAGTTTAAGACATTAGTTTACTTTTATATGAAGCGAAATAAATAAAATTTAAATTAAAAAAGATCATATCTTTAATTAAAAAATGTTGTAATTATTAATTCGAATCAATCAAATGAAAACGAATTAAATATAAATATTTTCATATTTTCGATACGATGAAGAGGATAACAAATTATAAGATCGTATTGTTTGTTCTCATCGGTTAAGAAGTCATTAATTGCTCAAAGTCAGAATTATTTCAGACGAATAACTATTTATTTTGTATAGAAAAAAAAGATTAATTTTCATAAAATGTATACATATGATCATCTGAAAAGAAATATCTATATTATTGTGATTTGTGTAATATGCGCCCAACGTTTTCTGAAAATTGTTTTTGTTAATTATATTTTATCCCATTTCTTACTAATCACTTTGTAAATGGATTCTCCAGATTTTCTGGCTAATGATTCTTGGCACGTGGCATTGCACTGGTGAAAAGTTATCTCATTTCTTACTAATC
>NW_006263692.1:0-5942 GCF_000469605.1 Apis dorsata | reverse complement strand
TTCTCCAGATTTTCTGGCTAATGATTCTTGGCACGTGGCATTGCACTGGTGAAAAGTTATCTCCCGATCAAAAAGCACCTCTATTTGCTCGAGGTTCTGGTGGACTGATCTTGAATACGCCCTTCGAGGACAATAAAGCCAGGAATCGTCCGATCTCAAATGTAAATGCGCCGGTGGACAACGTGCAAAAAGAGGAAACAGAAATGCTGAAATTAGTGAACGGTGAACTAGTGCGAACTGTAAAAGGAAACTTCTCTTATAATAGCCCCGAAAATCTTTTCATTTCTGTTAAGTGAGCAACAATTTTTTATCCTTATCGATTTATCTTTTTCAATAAAATTTTTTTCTTACTTTATATATATCTTTCAAGATACGAGGCTGATGAGAATGGAAATAGAGCCAGCTTTAAGTTTGGTACCGGCGCTGCAAATGATAATCATAATATTCCCTTTGGTTCTGGACATAGAATGAGAGATAAAAATGGTTCTAAATCTAATTCGTACCTACCACCTACAACTGTTACGAAAAACGATGTTAATAGAACCTATCTACCACCACAATAGAATTACTATTAGCTTCTTCTGACTATACTTCTAATGAGCTTTCAATGCTTTAATATTTTGGATAAAAATTTTTTTGTTGATCTTATAATTCAAAAAGTAAATTTTGAATTATAAATTTTTTCTCATAATTCTTCAACATCATGATCTCTTGAACAAAAATTTTATCAATATTACATACTTCTTAATTACTTTATATAATTTATCGATCAACGCAATAACCTAAATGCTTTTAAAATAAGTCAGTGATCTCATGATCATCTTAGAATCATCTTAGAAATTAATTTTCAAAAAGATGATCATTAATGCATTACTCGAATATTATCTTTTTTTCATAGAAAATATTTTCTATTCGAGTAATCGCAAAATAGTTAATGCATTATTGAATATATTAAATTTTTATAAACTAAGAAATAAAATATATTTTTTCACAGATTCTTGCATTACAATTTAATAATCCTATTAATGATTATACCCACCCATTTTTTATAGTAATCTTTCAATTTATATTAATACACACATATACACATATCCTAAAACTTATTTATATGATTTTTGATTACATTTTTATTTATATATCTTTTTCTGTTTCTATTAAATATGAACCTAAAAATAGTTTTTTTTTAATCACATAATATTCGTGAAAACACGATTGATGTATTAGTTTTCGTTTGTACTTGAAATCGTAAAAAATATTTATTTTTACGAAGTTTAATGTTTTTACAAAGAAACAAAATATCTAATAGATATGATGATTTGATTAATATTCATCTTTCAGAACCACGATAAGTGGTATAGCCAAATGGGCTCAGAAGCACCGGTATATGATAATGCCCAGCAGGATTTTTTACGTCAAAAACAATTTCGATAAACGGATACATTGTTTCTATTCTCCTTAGTGTAAAATACTTATCAACATCAAAATGAATTTTATAACGTCCAGCTGTGAAATTAACTTTCATATTATCCACCAAATCTACGCATCGACCATTTGGACTTGTATTACTGAAATAAAAAGATATTGATTTTATATTGATGAAATAAATACAAAAAATATTTGATTCATATGTTATACCTTTCATTTAAAAAAGTCCATCTTCCATCCATTAATTTATAAAGGCTAACCTGCAAACCTCCAATTGGTAAACCTTTACTTGTATCTACGACGTGAGTAGAAATACGAGGCTTTTTAACCGTAGGGGATTTAATAGTTTTTAAAAGTACATGCTAAAACAAATATAATATTTGTAAGTATAAACTTGATAAGAAAAAAGATGTTATTAATTTACAATTAGAAAAACCGACATACTTTTTTCGGACTTTGATAACTAGTACTTGCTACAGCTAGTTGATCCTTGGTTATTTGAACGCCTTTTGTGGCGTCCTCTGCTTGATTAGCTGCAATTGCAGTTTTCTTATCAGCCATTACCAACGTAGGAAATTTACCCTTTAATTTACTCAGTACATACTGAGTACCAGGCTGGAATGTACCACCTGTTAAAGTTAAAGTTTTGCCACCCGATGTTAAAGTAATCGTTTTATTTTGTGCAGGTGCAATGGGAATTGTATTCACAGGTTGAAGCACACCAATTGTGTTAGTAGTAGATGCAACCGAAGAATTAATTTGATAAGCTGTGCCTAAAATAGGCAATGGACATGCCATCATTATTCCTGAATCTTCTTGCTGTTTACATTCATTTTGCTAAAATATCAATATTTTATTAAAATTTTCTATTTAACATTTATTTATAATAATATTTTTATATTGTTATATATAATATTTACCAATAATTTTGCAGATTTTCTGTCTAATTTACCGTCATTTCGCCGAATTGTTCTTCCATTTTCACGCAATTCCTTTGGTGAGTCTTTATTAGAATCTTCTGTGTCAGGAAGAATCGATACAACTTGCATTTCTGAATTACTTTGATCTTCTGATTCTACAACCATTTCCATTTGTACAGTTCCATGATTATCTGTTTCTTCTAAATATTCACTTTGCATATGATCCATAGCCTCAGTCAAAGAATCCTCACAATTTTCCTATCAATATAATTAATTATTAATATAATATAATCATTAATAAAATCAATATAATTAAATCATTAATATAATATATATTATTAAAATAAACTTTAAGAAAAAATCAATTGTATAACTATAATTACTTACCACTCTTTCTATTTTAATTTTTTTTATAGAATGTTTAACATCTTCTTCATCAGAAGGCATTTGTAAATGTGATACATCTTCTTCTTCTTCCTCTTCTTCTTCATCTTCAACTTCACCTCCAACATCTTCACTTGGATCTTTGATTTGTGCCTCATCCAATTCATCATCTGTTTCTAATCTCTCAACAACATATTCCACTTCATCTTCATTTTCTTCTATTTCAGTTTGAGTATGTTCTATAGCCTAATGTTTCAATCGATTTTTATTAAAATATTGCTTAATACAATATCTACTTATAGATATTCAAATATGTATATATATAATATATATTTTTCATAATATCTTATATGTATTTAATAAATAAAAAATTATTTACTTAATTTACTTTAACTTACAATTAATTTATAACTTATTAATATAATATTAATATTAATAAAATAATAATATTAATATAATTAAAATATATTAATATAATTAAAAATAATAAACCTCAATTTCTTCAACTTCTTCTATTTCAACCTCTTCTCCTATATTTGCCTTTCGGGCTGCAGCCTTCTTTTTTTCTTCCGCTTCGTGTAATAGAGCTGCACGTTGATGTTTCATCGTACATGTATGTTTTAATAAAGACAGTCGATGCGCATGAAGATTTTTCTTGCAATACATACAATAGGCACGTGTTGGTTGAAATGGTACGGATGTCAACCATCCTACGGTAAAATATCATATCAAGTATTTTTTTCTTATTTCGTAAATATAATTTCTTCTTTTAAAGGATTGCGATACAATTTCCCGTGCAACGTGCAGTTTCACTAAACACACTTTAACCGTATGGTAACATCGATTTGAAGATTGACTTAACCAGTAGTATTTTTACTGGTAACTTATTAACGCTAGTGACATGATACATATACAACAGTATTCAGTAATCATGCTGTATACTGATGAATACAATCTATTAAATTTTCTTATCTTTATAAAAAATTTCATATTCAAAATTATTTAAATATAAATATTAAATCATAGATTTAAAATATTTAAATACAATTAATTATTTCATAATTGTTTATTTTGTATAAAAATAGATGTGTATTCGAAATAATAAATGATAATCATGTGTAATTTTAAATTTTAATGAAGAAACAAAGTATCAGAATGTCATGTCTAAATGGAAATGTTTAAAATTGAAAAATATATCCAGCAGTTCTTGGTGTAACGAAGAAAAATCAAATATATGCGAGAATCGTTTACTCTCTAAAAATAATTTGTTAATCAAAGTTGATGCTGGTTAAAGCCGTGACGAAACGAAGTTGAAACGATTATTGTATGCATGTATCCAGCATGGCACATATACAGCGCATTATAGAAATGAATATTTTTCTTATTCGATAGTGAGCTATTTTAAAACAAGCAATAAATAATAACAAGGAGTACCTTTAAAATCAGGCATTTGTTCCCATTCTTTACGATATCGTTGCGTATAGACACGCGTCTTGGCATGGCTGATTTTTCCTGTTGGAGTAAGACGCTGACCAGTCGTCGTTAGAAGATTGGTATGTAACACAGTCTCGCTGGTCGTAATCATTGTTGGTTGCCTCTTCTTCTCCATTCCTTTCGAATCAAGACCAATTCGAAATCGCCCGGATCTCAAAATACCCAAAATCGTAACACGAAATCACTAAATAGTTTTTTCCACGATGAAAGGGAGAGGGGGCACACGGTAAGCACCGAGATCCTCGCCTAGCCTAGTATCCAAGTTAACTCCCTAGCAATGGCGGACAGCTGCAACACCGCAACGATGCAAACTTCTAACCCCCTCTGCTCTTCATCATTCTGCTGCCAACGACGCAACTTACACTGCCGTATAAAACGTTACTTGCACCCCATTCTATATTTTTTTTTTTCATTTATATAAAAATAAGATTTGATAACATTCATATATTTTAATGATTGTTTGAAACAAGAATTCAAATTATGTTTTTTCTTATTAATATATTATATATATTTATAAAATTAAAATTATTTCTGAAAATATTTATTATTATAAAATTGATATTTATGTTAATTAAAATATTAATGTTATTCAATTAAATTAACTTTATTAACAACAAAAAATAAAATATTCGCATGTGTAATCATTTATTTTATTTATAGAAAACAATAATTGTAATAATTATATATGTATTCCAATTACTATTATATATTTATTTTTTAATTAATTGTATATTAATTTTTTTAATATATATTTTCATTAATTATGTTATTCAATATATATTCAATATAATTAAATATTTATAATCACATTCAATTTTACATTTTTATGTAGCATATTTTACTATTTACGATACTGTTTTCAGTAAGATTTACGAAACTATTGGTCAAATCGATATGCGTGCGCACGTCAATGATATTCCATATTAGGCGGGAAAGATAATAATTGATTATATGTTAAAAAAACATAAATTTTCATTTAAGAATTAATTATAAAATATTTTTCATATATTAATTATATAAATTATATATTCTAGACTAAATAATATAAGAATAAATAAGAAATAATTTTATATAAAGTTTACACTCTAAAGCGACATCTAGATGGCCCTGAATTAATGAATTAATATTAGCGCCTCCTATACAATGAATGTATATTGAAAATATCTAAATTAAGGAAAATCTTTAATATAATATAAATTATTTTCAAAAGTATACAATTATTTTTATAATTTCTATCTATTTTATTTTATTTTTTCATTTTTTTATTTAATATAATTATAAATAGATATTAATTTTCATTAAAAATAGTTATATGAAATATAACTATAATATATTTTTAAAAATATTGAAAACTATAAAACTTTTTTAAATTTGTTGTTAATTTTATTTCTATACGAAATAAGTAAATACATATATTAATCAAAATTTAGTAAGTTTCACATTAGTGAAACTTGATATGCATTTAATATGTATGATATATATTTAATGAAAACTGATTATTATTATAATTACTTATGTAATAAAATAATTATATTTTATGAAATATATATGTATTCACTTTTTTAATGTATCATTAAAGCACAAATTTTTTTGTTGAAAAAAAAAAGTTATTTTTACATTTTTGTTAAGATAAAATAATATACAAAAATTTAATTTAATTATATGAAATATAATTATATTATATAATTATATATTAATATATTTAATTAAATATTTATT
>NW_006263691.1:0-751 GCF_000469605.1 Apis dorsata | reverse complement strand
TATATAAATTTGCAATTCATTTAAGAAAGAAATGGACAATAATTTACTTGAAATTTATTATCTTACAATTATTCATAAAATTTTCATATTTTGCATATTTATATTAATAATCAGAATACAGTTACACTTTCACGTCCATACAGAATTGCTTTTTATGCTCTTTGACATAGATTCCAAATTTTTATATTTAGTTCGTATAATTTCATTATACTTTAATTCTTTTTGGATTCCATTTTTATCAAGTTTTTTCCTATTAATTAACAAAATAACTTTTCGTATCCACAAATTTCTATTCAATTTATGTCAGGATTGCTTACATTGTTTTAATCTTATTTCTTCAGAAAATCTTATACATTTTTGTTGAGATCTATGAGGAAACAATAGAAATTTGTATTTCTAAGTTCATATGAAAATTCTATAATTTTTAACAAATATTCGACAAATATATACAGTAATCCTTAATGAATCGTTCCGATGTTCAGAGTATTTCGTTTCAAAATGAATCAATAACTATGAATTCTAAGATATAATATAATCAATTATATTTTTTCGTTCTTATACATATCTATTTTACACTATTCACGATTATTTATANAATATAACATTTTTAATAAAGATTTTAAAAATACAAATTATCTGACCATTATCTAAATAAGGATCTATATCAATCATTGATTGCATAACAAATATTGTTTTTTAAAAAATTTTATTCCGTTAATATTTAAAATTACGAATACTTTTTAAAATTACG
>NW_006263690.1:0-495 GCF_000469605.1 Apis dorsata | reverse complement strand
AAATTCATAGTTTTTTATAATATCAATTGATCTAAAATATATCATAATCATTAAAAATAAAAACACTCCAGAGAGATACTGAAGCTACATAGTAAATTAATCTTGGAATTTTATTTGAAGATTTAATATTAATTAATCTGACTCTAATAATTCTTCTAAATTCTATTATTAATCATTGATTAAAAATATTTCTAGAATTTATGATAAGAAATAAGAAGATAATCAATATATAAATAAATAAATTACGTTCTAAATTAAAAAAAATTAATAAAATAATATATTATATTATTGTTTATTAAATAATAGTATATTTTTTAAGTATACATTTATATTTTATCAAAATATTTCTTTTATCAGACATATTACTATTAAATTATTAGATATAATATATAAATAAATATTAATTTTTAAATGCAATTTAATGTTTTAGTTATAAACTAATATCCAATTTATTTATTAATTCAATTAATTCTATAAAATTCAAAATTTATGTGT
>NW_006263689.1:702-1199 GCF_000469605.1 Apis dorsata | reverse complement strand
AGAATGGATTCGTAAAGACAGTAAAAAGTTAAAATTAATTGAATTTAGACAATTTGGCAAAGAGAGAAATGCATATAAACATTCTAAAGTTTTCCAGACTTAATTTTCTAGATATGTCTGTTATTAGACATCTAAAATGTGAAGCGATCAAACAAATTGGATTTAATTTTTAACAGTTCGAATATTTTCTGTAGTTTAGTAGTAATTTAAGAATGGGTGCAGTTCCTTAATTCTTTTTAAATTTTCAATTTAAACAGATATAACAACAACAACTACTTCACCTGTGCATTTATTATTTGTGACGGACATCACGGGCATAAAGGGAGATATTCATGGCCTAATTATTGTCAAATAGGATATATAACTAAAGAATGTTAAGAATATGTGCTTAAAAATGATATACTCATATTAATGATAAAATTGTAATTTCCGTGAAATCATAGACAACATATATACTATTAAAATATATATTAATATACATAGAATAGACAGAGAAT
>NW_006263689.1:256-469 GCF_000469605.1 Apis dorsata | reverse complement strand
TATTCATTGTCATTTTAATAATTGTTTTTCAACATCCATGATGCAAAGAGTTAGTCTGTGTTCGATTAAGTTTAAATTTAAGTTGAGGAACAATATAAGTTACAAAATTGCTAGCAATATAAAATTGAACAATAAATATAAACTATTTTTTTATTTTTATATATATATAATATATATATATATTTATTTTTTTATATATGTACATGTTATATA
>NW_006263689.1:0-206 GCF_000469605.1 Apis dorsata | reverse complement strand
TATATATATATATTTAAATTAAAATTGAAATAAATGAATATATAGTAGTAGTAGAATAATATAATAATATAATAATATAGTAGTAGAATGACGTATACAGTAAATACAGTATTATAAAAAATTCATTTAAATAAATAAATCTATTTAATAATATTTATATATATATTAATTAATATATTTATTTAATTAAAAAATTAATTTATTTA
>NW_006263688.1:0-1693 GCF_000469605.1 Apis dorsata | reverse complement strand
TTTTAGAATATTTGAAAAAGTGTCTTATTAAAACGGCTGTATCTCCGAAGATATTGGAGATATGTGGGACTTCCGGTGCGCGTTGCAAGCGGGAACGATTGCCCTTTACACAGTTTTCACTGGTTACGCTAGCACAAGTGATTCATACGCTGTGGTCGCATAAAGAAGACGAAATTTTAGAATATTTGAAAAAGTGCCTTATTAAAACGGCTGTATCTCCGAAGATATTGGAGATATGTGGGACTTCCGGTGCGCGTTGCAAGCGGGAACGATTGCCCTTTACACAGTTTTCACTGGTTACGCTAGCACAAGTGATTCATACGCTGTGGTCGCATAAAGAAGACGAAATTTTAGAATATTTGAAAAAGTGTCTTATTAAAACGGCTGTATCTCCGAAGATTTTGGTGATACAAGGGACTTCCTGTGCGCGATGCAAGCGGGAAAGACAGCTCTTTACAGGCAGTTTTCACTGTTTACGTTAGCACAATCGTTTCATACGCTATGGTCGTTTAAAGAAGACGAAATTTTAGAATATTTGAAAAAGGGCCTTATTAAAACGGCTGTATCTCCGAAGATTTTGGTGATACAAGGGACTTCCTGTGCGCGATGCAAGCGGGAAAGACAGCTCTTTACACGCAGTTTTCACGGGTTACGCTAGCGCAAGCGGTTCATACGCTATGGTCGTTTAAAGAAGGCGAAATTTTTAAATATTTGAAAAAAGGCCTTATTAAAACGGCTGTATCTCCGAAGATTTTGGTGATACAAGGGACTTCCTGTGCGCGATGCAAGCGGGAAAGACAGCTCTTTACACGCAGTTTTCACGGGTTACGCTAGCGCAAGCGGTTCATACGCTATGGTCGTTTAAAGAAGGCGAAATTTTTAAATATTTGAAAAAAGGCCTTATTAAAACGGCTGTATCTCCGAAGATTTTGGTGATACAAGGGACTTCCTGTGCGCGATGCAAGCGGGAAAGACAGCTCTTTACACGCAGTTTTCACGGGTTACGCTAGCGCAAGCGGTTCATACGCTATGGTCGTTTAAAGAAGGCGAAATTTTTAAATATTTGAAAAAAGGCCTTATTAAAACGGCTGTATCTCCGAAGATTTTGGTGATACAAGGGACTTCCTGTGCGCGATGCAAGCGGGAAAGACAGCTCTTTACACGCAGTTTTCACGGGTTACGCTAGCGCAAGCGGTTCATACGCTATGGTCGTTTAAAGAAGGCGAAATTTTTAAATATTTGAAAAAAGGCCTTATTAAAACGGCTGTATCTCCGAAGGTACTGGAGATACGTGGGGCTTCCGGTGCGTCTTGCAAGCTGGAAAGATTGCTCATGACAATCAGTTTTCACTGGTTATGTTAGCACAAGCGGATCATACGCTATGGTCGTATAAAGTAGACGAAATTTTAGAATATTTGAAAAAGGGCCTTATTAAAACGGCTGTATCTCCGAAGGTACTGGAGATACGTGGGGCTTCCGGTGCGTCTTGCAAGCTGGAAAGATTGCTCATGACAATCAGTTTTCACTGGTTATGTTAGCACAAGCGGATCATACGCTATGGTCGTATAAAGAAGACGAAATTTTTGAATATTTGAAAAAGGCCCTTATTAAAACGGCTGTATCTCCGAACATACTGGAGATATGTGGTACTTCCTGTATGAGTTGCAAGCGGGAAAGAGTCCTCTTTGCACAC
>NW_006263687.1:264621-279132 GCF_000469605.1 Apis dorsata | reverse complement strand
ACAATAAGAGAAGGATTAATTCTTCCTCTATAATAAAAATTATTATCATTTCGATCGATCGATATATTATTGGCGAAATTAAATTTTTTTCTTTTTTTTTTTTTGATATAACGAGTATATTTAAAGATTCTGTATACAATAAGAGAAGGATTAATTCTTCCTCTATAATAAAAATTATTATCATTTCGATCGATCGATATATTATTGGCGAAATTAAATTTTTTTCTTTTTTTTTTTTTCGATATAACGAGTATATTTAAAGATTCTATACAATAAAAAAAGGATTATTTCTTATTCTTTTCTGTAATAAAAATTATTTCCATTTCGATCGATCGATGTATTATTGGCGAAATTAAATTTTTTTCTTTTTTTTTTCGATATAACAAGTATATTTAAAGATTCTATATACAATAAGAGAAGGATTAATTCTTCCTCTATAATAAAAATTATTATCATTTCGATCGATCGATGTATTATTGGCGAAATTAAATTTTTTTCTTTTTTTTTTTTTCGATATAACGAGTATATTTAAAGATTCTGTATACAATAAGAGAAGGATTACTTCTTCCTCTGTTCTGTAATAAAAATTATTTCCATTTCGATCGATCGAAAACATTGTGGTCCAAGTTAGAAGTGGATAAGAAAATATTATGAGAAATCACAGTAGGTGAAAAGAAGTAGTAATAAAGATTACTACTTTCAGTGATATAAGTCGATCGTAGTGAGCGAGTATAGGTGTATTTGAGCGATAGAAAATATTATCGAAGCTTACAATCATTATCGTGGATGATGTATAAAGATCTTCTCGCACAAAGCCATCCTCATCTAGTAGATCAATCGTGACTAACTTTATTAAATTTTCATCGGCACGGTATATATCCCTTGATCTCGTTTTCCACGCTTTGTACACGATACGTGTATCCCTTCTCGTGTTTATCAATTTTGTGCCTCGCAGAGTTCACTTCTCCAGAATTAATTTAACCCATTAAGTAGATACTAAACCTTTAAGACGCGTACATGCATCCCGTGAATGTCGTTGATGTGGATTATAGACGCGCCATATGTGTCTAGCAAAGCCTAGATCTGGTGTAAATCATAGCGTAAACCCGTTTACTTGCTTCACGTGTACTCTATTCTCGTCTTCTAAGAAAAAAGAATTTCTATTTATCCATTAATTACCATCCATAGATGAGTAAATAAAAATAAATAAAAATATCCCTTATTCGCGATTCATTCATATTCATCCACAAAAAAATCTTTATATTCAAAGGCCTTCAAAAGAATTCTTTTCAACCCCCTCCTCTCCCATTTTTAATCAAAATTAAATTTTCCTTCAATTTTTACTCGTTTGAAATAACTCGGAAGATATTCAGAGGAGGAGGAGGAAACGTTGACGAGGCAACACGAAGCCATAAGCTCGTTTCTAAGTTAGGGCATTTGTAGTTGGCGCGATCCTCGATCCTCGTCTCGTTCTCGAACTCCGTGAATCCGTGAAGTTTCGCATCGACGAAATGTGCAAATTTATTTACACACCGGTAAAATGCGACCTCCCCCTGCTTCTATGTAAATGGTTGACGCATTAGGGGAGCGTGCCACTTTTAACAATATATTAATATTAATGGAGGAGCGTTTACGAAAAGGGGAGGCGCCAACTATTTTCCCCACCCCTCTTGTTCGAGACGCGAATGTAATTGCGCCCGTTATTAATATTCATTCCGAGATTACCGGCTACCAACTTTCACGCGCGACTTCGAGCATCCACCGAATTTCTCCACGCCGGAAGGAAAGTCGTTTCTTATCGTTTTCAAACCGAGTCTCTTGTTGGACGTTTCTCTCCTTATTCACGGCGAAGGGAGAAATGGTACGTGTATTTATTTTCTCGTTAATTTCTCTGCTGTAATGAAATAGTTTCGCGTTGAAAATAATTTTGCTTAGTGTTTCGTGTTTCTCTTTCTTTCTCTCTCTCTTTCTCTCTCGTTATCTTCGATTTCGGAAGGAGAAAATTATTTTTGTCGCGTATTTTAATTTTTGATATTAATTTTTTAAAAACAGTAAATAATTTTAAAATGGAGGAGAGGAGGAGGTTAATTGTGATAGAAAGAATTTATTTTATCGTTATTTTTGTAACGCATAGTATAGTGGAATATTCAAAGAGTGAATTGTTTAAACAATTTTCAACGGTTAATTTATTAAAAAATACGACGTAAATTTCTTCCCAGATTGAAACGAGCACGCAATATTGCGGAATGAATATAATGGGCTGCATTCTCGATAATTTACCAGCAGTTTGAAACTTCATTAGCATAATCTTCTTACGATTTAATGCATTTCTTATGTTCGAGGCGAGTTATTAACGAAACTATCGTGACTATCATAAAAATCTAAAACAGTTCTTATTATTACGTAAAAAAAAAAAAAAAAAAAAAGCAATGAGATTTATGCCCGTGTGAATATTTTTCATGTCAATATTCCACGTTCGAAATGCCACCCGTAAAAATACATATTTTCCTCTTCCTTACATTCTTCTTAAATTATCTCAAATAAGAACTATATAAAGGTGGAAGGGTTCAAGATTTTAATAAGCGGTCCTGTGTGACAGCCTTCCTATCTTAAGAAAAAATTTAATTATAATTAAAAAAAAAAAAAAAAAAAAAAGCAATGAGATTTATGCCCGTGTGAATATTTTTCATTTCAAGATTCCACGTTCGAAATTCCACCCGTAAAAATACATATTTTCCTCTTCCTTACATTCTTCTTAAATTATCTCAAATATGTACTATATAAAGGTGGAAGTTTTCAAGATTTTAATAAGCGGTCCTTTGTGACAGCCTTCCTATCTTAAGAAAAAATTTAATTATAATTAAAAAAAAAAAAAAAAAAAACAAAAGATACAAATCAACATTTCCAAGTGCCTCGAATTTTACAAGCTCGCCACATCTTTTTAAGATCGCTACGCAAAAACTTGCAAAAATAAATGAAAATTGTGAATTAATACTTCATAACGATCGACGCGAGGAAACGTTTCCTTTTCAAAATATCCAACTTTTCACTCCCGTCTGATTTTTCTTGTTAAAAGCTCGACGTTGATAAACTTTGCGCGAAAACTTATTACATACACCCCTTACATATAAAGTCCCTTCCGAGCTATATAGCTCAAAGTTTCTCACATAAATTAACGAGCTTCTCCGCAGCAGCCCCCTTTTTTTTTTACCACTTGCAAACGAGCAAACTCGCGGCGGCCATCTTCGTCGACCCACCTTTGACCTTCGCCTTCGCTTAACACGACGCCGGCTTCCTTTTCCGATTAAGCTCCGGCCAAACTTTCGGCCCGTCTTTCGAGCCTCCGGCCGCCCACGCGCGATCTCGGCTTGTTAACGGTAATGACGAAAATGATCCTTGACGAAAATCGAGAATTTTAATTGGGCGAGTTGAAACACCGCGGTTGAAATTTCAACCGCGGTGGAACAAAAGATTCGGTGGAACAAAAAGCTTTTCGGCCGGTTCACGCCGGGCCATGGGGATTGTAATTAATATTAATTAATAACGGAAATTTAATCTGAACGAGGGGATCGTGGCCCATCGCTTTTATACTGTATTCCTCCTTAATTACTAGCCAAACAAACGCGAATTAAAATTGATATGTCGTAATTAATAACGCGCCTCTTTGCAATCGCGGTGGATCATCGAATGATCCGTTTCGTGAAACGAGATAATCGATATTTTTAGAACATTGGTGGAGACGTGCATCAAGTGCGAAATGTACCGTGAAAATTTAACAAGTGTGATTCAATGGCGGATAATCCATGGTTAACCAGAAATGAAATATCCGTGTAATTATCCGTGGAAATATGGAAAAATTTCTCTTTTTAGAATTTAGAGGGGGAATAAATTCGGTATCAAAATTCTTTCCTTCTTTTTATCCATTAATAAAATAATGATCGAACAACTTTCCGGGAGAAGATTTTATTCAAATATTCTATTTTAATAATTTTTTCGTTAGCTTTCCAAAACCATCAATCGTATTTTTTCCAATAACAATCGTTACAAATTATCCGTAGCTTCCGCGATTAAATCGTATCCCTTCCAAATCATCTTTTTCTAAAACCACAAATAATCGCGAAAATCCACAATCATCCTCCCTCTCCAATTAAATTAAACAGATCCTTTCCATTATCACTCTCCCTCTCCAAGGGACACGCGCAATTACGCAATCCTTGGAGAGGGGGAGGAAAAGAGAGGGAGGGGGATTAATTACAACGTTTTCCCGGCTCGCATTTAATTCCACGCCGCGACAATCGAGGCAGGCTTCGATCGTGCGAACCATCCATTCTTCTTGGCCGAGAAAAAGGAGAAAAAGAAATGTATCCGCGATGGCTACGTGCGTAGGTAAACATTAGAGCTGTAAAAGGGAGGGTGGGAAAAAAATGGCCGCGGAAGGGTAACGCGATTCGTCGAGTGAATCCCCGCGATCTAACGATTTAATGACGCCTACGCTCGTTTCGTAATTCGTTTCCGGTATTTATTTATGCGCGAGACGATAATAAACACGCGAGAATAATTCTTTCTCACGAGGAAGAAGCGTAATTTTTACCCTTTAATCTCGGATCGTCCTCCTCGCGAGGATAGTCCTCGGGAGGAGGATCGACCTCATCTTCCTCATCTTTTTCTTCTTCTTCTTTTTTTTTCTTCGGGACGATCTTCCCTTTTACGACAGCCCGAATAACAATTCAGGCTCGGTAATTAAGTGAAAATGAATTTTTCATATTGGCTGATGAGAATAAATTTTCAATGGCGAAGGGCGGCCGAATAACAACTTCTTTTCTCACGATTATGCGCGTGAAAAAGATGGATTTTTAAATATTGTAAGGGATAGGGGGGAACGAGGCTCCCTTATTAAAAGGAATTTTTGATTAATTTTTATTTTCACCGACGAAAATTCCCCTAATATACGAGTATAAAATTTGTTTGTTCCCTCCAATTCTTTATTGTTGACAATTTTTTTCTAAAAACAACTTTTAACTCTTCTCAAAAAATATAGTATAAATAAATATAGGAATAGACGAAGAACCCCTCAAAAACCATCCCTCTCGATTCAACTTCGATATTTTGAAAATCCAATCCTTAATTTAATCAAGTAGCTGCAAAATATCCGTGTAACGACTCCCTTTCAAAAAAATCTTTTCGTTCACAGATTGGAAATCTTACTTCTGGGCGGAGGGAGGAATTCCTCCAGCTTATCGCGAAGGAGAGGAAGAAGGGAGAGGCGGAACTTTACCACGGAAGAAAACGCGATAATTGCGCCCGGCCAATTTCGCCCGCGAGAACACGACAGCTTCGCGACGCGTTAATTAAATTAATTCCGGTAATAGAAGCGTTGCGACTTCCTTCGAGTGCGTTCAACCCTCCGCCACGGAAGAACGGAGGGGACAAGGTTTTTCACGGAAAAACCATTGTGCTATTTTTTTACACGATTCTCCCCACCCGCGTGGGACGTGGATGAACTTTGGAAACTTACGTTAACGCAACAGTTCGAGCGAGATAATAAGATACGAGTTTGAAATTTTTTTTCTTTAAAAATTCAAAAAAATAACCTCCAACCCCGATTTTCTCCCGTCAACACTCATCGATTGCTTTCCTAAAATTCCTCCCCCCTTCTATTAAATTTGCTCTAGATGTTACCTTTGTCAAATATTAAAATGGAGATATTTATTAAATATCCGGATGGCGCTCCGTTGGAAAAAGGATTGGATCACCGGTTGCCGTGGGGAGGTATCGAATTTTTGCAATCGTAGCGGGCTTCCATTTGAAAGTTGGGGAAACGGTGCACGATCCTTTTTTGCAAACGGGTGGCCGATGTGTATTTGTCGAAAAAGTTGGCGAAAAAGTTATCTCGATAGACAGTTGGAAACGAGTTAGCACCGTCTTTGTCTCTCTCTCTCTCTTTTTCTTGTTTCGATCCGCATCCGCCAGTCGAAACAATGATCAAACGGTCGTGCAGGTGGAATGAACTGCGAATGTTTTCAGCTCATCTGAAAACTGTATATATATAACCGAGGCTTGCTCACAGAATCGAACGTTTCGAAGAAATTTCCGACTCTTTGTATTTTCCTTACGAATCCTTTCGTTTTAAAAATTTAAATAAATTGAGCAGATATAATTGAAAAGTAGATAAAGCTTTCAACGAGCCTCTCGATGAACGGGAAAAGTAATGAATCTTTAAACAAAGATTCGAAGAATAAGGCGAACCAAACACGATTATAAAATCATGATTGTTTTATCAATTTAACTCATCACGTAATAAATTTAATTTAACCGTTATATCCACTCTTATAATTCCTTCGAACATCCCACAAAATTAATATACCGGATAATTTAACTTCGGAAAATATACCTCTTGTCCCGATCGATCGTTTCCCTCGAATCGTGTCCAAGGCACGATTATCCATCCAACGATAAAAATAACGATAAAAATAATAAAAGCATCCATCTGGCATGGTCATTAAGAATCTCGACTTGTTCTCGATAATGAACGAAAAATAATCGCAAGGATTGGCTCGCCCCCTCTTCCCTCCCCTTGCTTCCATCGTGCACGCAAATAAGCGGGGTGGAAAAATTTCAAATAGCGCGATAAGGGCGAAGGGAGAGAGGGAAAAAAGAAGAGAAAAGGAAGAGAAAAAGAGTGGAAGGATCTCGAACTCGGAGGCGGATCTGTCAGAGGCGGAGAGGAAGAGATGGGTAGAATCCCTTGTTTAAACAGAGGCACTTGGTATCCGGTCCAACGAGCGCTGCTTCGGTCCATGAACAAATGCGACTGTTCTTTGGATACTTTAATCCTGGGGATTGGCTGTAATTTATATCATTTGCTTCTACCCCTCAACTTTTTCCCTTCTCCTATATATATATATATATATATATATATATATACACACATATACCTTGTCCCTCTTCATTTTGTAAACCGAGCCGAATCAACGAACGAGTCCTTTCCACTACCCCACTTCATGGCCGCCATTTCAGTTTTTCCCTTTCATTCCCATCGTTATTTCGTCCATTACGTTTCAACCCTCGCCGTTACTCGCGAGGGGCGCACGATGATTCGAAGAAGAAGAAGAAAAAAAAAAAGTTAAAGGTTGATGCACGTTGGGATAATCGAGAGGAATATTCCTTGTCCTCTCTCCTTTTTTTTTTTTTAAATTGAATACTCTATTTTTGGTGTTTCAAGTGTAAATAATTGCCAGCTCGAGCGTAATCGGGTTAAGAAAGGGAAGAGAATTAAACGGATCTTTCCGAGGAAACTACTTAATCTTGCGGATTCCTTTGGAGATGAGATAGTAATTATTATGGTGTTTGTAACGATGACGCGCGATGTATAGAAATTATATCATAATTGGAGATATTTAGATGATAACGTGGAAACAGGAAATGCGAACGGCTATTTGCTCGCTTGGGGGAAAAAGATGGAGGATAATTTGAAGAAATGTAGCATTACAAGAGGAAGTGTAATATTTGAAAATGTGTTAATTTTTTTAATTTTGCAATAGCGTTGAAAAATCACTGTAATCAAGATTTATAATTCACGGAAGAAATATATATATATATATATATACGCACACGAGAAATAATTTTCTTAACGATAAATTTATTAAAATGCAATCAGTTTCGTATTTCAGATGATTCAGAGACGTATCATGTAGAAAGATAAAAGTAACGAGAATTAAAAAAACACGCGAAAGATTAAAAAATGATCATTGATAGAAAGTAATTGGGAAGAATTTCCTGTGAAGGGGAAAACGAGTTTTATTTTAATCTATAAAAAGAAATATATAACGCGTCTCAATCGCGACACACGTCCTCATCTGATATTACAGCTCAAAATATTGGATTACCCGATGAAATGTCTTCATTGAGGTGCTCGGTGAAGCTTTAAAGGCTTCAATGTGCCGCACGATATAGAAAGTGCCCTTAGCTTTAGGAGGGAACATACTTATACGGAGAGGAATATTCAATGAGAAGAACTCGCAATTTTAAGACAAAAGCCTTCTAAACTTAAGCTACGTGGAACAAGCGTCCTCGTAAATATCGTTTATTATTCCTCTGTGATACTTTACAATCCTTGGCGAATTACGACAGTTAAATGCGACGCGTATATAAGAATGCAAAAGAGATTATTAAAAAGATAATCAGCCAAACTTTTCTTTTCCAACTATTCCATCCTACATCTATAAAATATAAATAAGTTTAAAAATTGTTTTACTATTATATTGTTTTTCTCCATTATTCTAATTCATACCTTCAAATTTCTCCCTTTAATACTATTAACAATAGCTGAACACATTTACTTCTTCCATTTTTAACAATTCTCATCTTTCACAAACCAAGAAAATCACTCACCAAAACTTCCACTTTCATTTCTCGAAATAAAATTTTGTGTTCAAATCTCGGTATCTTACCCAGCAAAAAAAAAAAAAAAAGGAAAAAAGATCGCAGGGGAGGAGGCGAAAACAGAGCGTGGCAAATAACGAACGGTTTATTTTATGCAAATTCCTGCCATCGGGTGTCTCCTAAGCGCCGGTTCCTAGAATATTACCGCCTCATAGAGCACCGGTAACAGAGAAGTCGTTCGTGCCTCTTATGAAACGGGAGACGCAGATGAGGTTGGGACTGAATTGCGAGGACAGAGGAGGTAACCCGCGTGACATTCGAGCCCCTCCACTTCGCCTGAAAACGAAGCTCGGAAATTCGGCCCGGTGCACCGGGTTCAACAGACGCTCTTACGCTATTAACGCGCCATTATATAATGAACTCGCATCAGACCTTACCATCTCTTTCTCTGCTCGTCCCCCTTTCGCATTTCTGGATTATCATTTCGAATCGAAATGAAATGAAAACATGGAATGATGCGTGGAAAAATTGTTTGATTTCTGAACGATTTATCATCCAATGTTTTAATGTGATATTTTTCAAGACTCGATTTTAGAGGATAGAATTAATTAATATCGGTCGAGATATTTTGCGTTGGATGAAGAATACAATTTCTTCGATTTTAAATAAGCTCCTCGATCTTTCAAAAGTATCCCACGTTACAAGACCTGTACATAAGAGCACGTGTGCACGTCGATATGTCTTAGGATATGTTAGATCCGGGAAAGAGAACCACCAGACCGCTCATTAGCATGCTAATAGCCTGGTGAGAGCAGGTGCTAAATTTCAAGTTTCCGGTTTTCCCGCAAACCATTCTGCTCGCTAATGTTCGAATTCGCGGTTGTTAAATTTTCCAAAATGAAACATGTCGAGGAAAAACAATATATGTTGTGAGTATTCCAATGAATTAAAATTGTGATACAAACTATGAGAACACAGAGAGAAAAAATATAATAGCTTGTCGCGTATATTGTTCTATAAGATTTTCATGTCTTGCAACAATCACCTATACCTTTTAGATTAAATCGTATTTATTAAACAATTTCCAGACAAAATGATCCCTTTCGTTACAATATTTAATAAATGAAGTGAAATTATATAAAAAAATATCAGGACTATGAAAGTATGGAGAGCAGCAAGCTCTCCAAAATCTATGAAAAATCAGAAAGATATCTTTCTGATCGACCTGTTACAAGTTGACAGGCTTTGCGAAAAAGTGACTTCGGGCAAAGGGGAGATACTTGTACAGCCTCTGGTCCTCTGTATCAGTATCTGTCGCGAAAGCAAGACACGTCTTCTGATCTCAGAGACAGGAACACGGTCGTTCTCATCGGTAAACAAACCGAAAGCCCGAAGTTTGCCGGCCATGGCTCGTGATGCTATTAAGGGATATGTCTGCGGCGAGATCCCTTTGCTTCCATCGATAACTCCTCCACCTCCCTCTCTCTCTGTCTCTCCCTTATTCGATCCGCTTTCATCCGTGGCCGAGTTATCGTTTAATAACAATTGGTTTCGCCAACTCGTTGGCGCGAACATCTCGTAAGATTTCCTCGATTATGCGAATTGTTGTTGTTGTTTGAATGAAACTAACGTAAGAATTGGCATATTGGTGAAGCAATGTGATAGTTTCAATCATTCTCCTCAATTTTTCGTTTCGAATTTTTTAATTAATTGTACTCAAATTATCTTAATTTCTCTTTTCGTTAAAAATGTTGAAGTTATGGATTAGAAAGGATAAATGGGTTGATTTTGTAAGTCGTCGGATAAAATAATCTTGGGGGTTTGTATTTTAGTTTTTTTTAAGATTTTTAAAAAGGGAGAAAATTTGTATTGAATCGATAAGAATCATCGAACGGTTCGTGACGAAATCTGAAAGCTTCGAGATTAAAATCTGTTCTTGTAAAATTATTTACAAGCTAAAAGTTCAAAAAATTATAATCTCTTTTTAATTTCATTTAATCCACTTCCAATGAATAAAAATAAAAACTTTGGATACAATTTCCATACAACCATTTCAACCCACGAAAGGTTAAAAACGTTTCTATGGCCGCAAATAACAGTATCAAGTTCCGCTGGATACACCAAGCCACGTACATTTCAAGTAAATTACCTTACAACATCCTATAAGCCGAAGACCATCTTCCCCAAGGAGCCACGAGCCGATTAATCCTCCCCAAAGCACGGGTTCAAAACACACGAGCAGATTAATCAACCAATAATTAACGAAGAACCCGGCGTAACCCCATCAGCCTCGGTAATAAGCCGCTATTAACCTCCCATTTCCACAAGTATTGTGTTTCTCCGCGGAAGGGCGGTTCACTTATAATCCGAGGGAGGGAGGGATTTCGTTTCGAGGAAATAGGAAGTTCAGAACCGACATCCGCAGCCATACGACTGTGTTACACGATAGTATAACGTATCGTCGATTAATCCGGTGGAGGAAAGTCGGAATTATGTTGAAACGATGTGAGATAAAAAGAGATAAAACAGTCGATTGCGAAATAAGTGGAGAATTAAAATACAAATATATAAAGAATGATGAAGAATTTTATATCTACGAAAAAGGAAACATAAAAGTCTGGGATGACAGAAAAAGGGAGTATAAAAAAAAAATTATTCTCAAACAACAAATGATAACGTTACTCGTTTCGTACACTTGGATGGACACTTAAACTGAACTCGAGCTTTTTTTTGCTTTTCGTCACGAACTGTTCAAAATTCCAGCGGGGATCCCCGCGCCACATTTCCCCTCCAAGCTCGTATTTTCCGCGGAAACATCGATTTCGCGGGGAAATCTTGTTGGTTTAAGTAATTAGAGAGAGGATTGCGTGCGAGAACGTTTTTAACTCTGGTCTGCGCGCGACGTTTCCTCGACAGAGACGACTACTTTGCGGGGATTTTAAACAATCGCCAGAGGATTTGTTTGAGTAAAAAGTTTAACGCGTGTTTTGCGGGCTCTCGAGTAATTAAAGCGTCGATTCTTCTCTTTCTCTTTTTTTTTTTTTTTTTCATACCTCTTTTATTTTTCTCTTCGATGTTGATAGAGAGAGAGAAAGGTTGCCTGCTTATATACTACATTGTCGACTAATTGATCTTTGTCATCTTATTGCGAAAAATATATATATATATTATACGTTAATTAATTTATACTTTGAAAACCTGTTGAAATGTTTGTTTATATCGTTCTTTCCATTGTGAAACTCGTGGAATGAATTCTTTTCATAGGGAAATCGTTGAAAAATTATGAGAGATCGATTGTTGTTCAATCTCTTTAAACTCTTACAGGGAACGGAAATTGAAAACAGGAAGAAATGTACGATCCACTATCCTCGGAATAATCAAAGAAAGAGTACTTAAAAATTCAAAATTCTTTGAAAAAAAATCAAAAAATTTTCACTTTCAATTCAATACTGAATTACAAAGCTTTTTCGTGCATTCAACCTCATACAATTCGTACAATTTCCCCTCGATTATTTGAAACTAGTAGCAAACGTTTCACAAATCACTAGGAACAACATTGATTTTACCCGTGGGATCGGGGGTAAGTTTGCTCATACCGTCCGCCTCTGCGAGATAATCCGCGCTGTGAAAAAAAAATAGAGAGAGAGAGAGAGAGATAGAGAGAAAGGAGAAGGAGAAGAAGAAAGGGAAGAAGGTGGGAAAAAAAATTGAGCGTCAATACGGTTTAAAATGGAGCGAACTGTGTTTTTTCCTAGTTTCTTTTTTTTTTTTTTTTTTCTTGCAAACAACGAACGAAAACTTGTAACTCCCCTTTCTGCTAATTGAATTTCTTCTTTCAGGGGGAACGAGGTGAAACAAGTTTAATCCGTGGATGGAAACTTTTAAATCTTCGATAATCTCGCCTCCAAACCGATTCCAACGATATTAGAATCGAAAACGAATTGTTTCTGGAGATGGAGACGCGTCATTCTGTTCTTTGGAGGGGAAGTTTGCATTCTTAAGAGAGAGAGAGAAGGAGAGGGGGCTTACGCGTTATATTTTCGAGTCGCTTGAACACGCGAGCATTTTCCAAGATCAATATTTGCGGATGGTCAAGCTATGGCATGGTAGCAACGGATGGTGGAGTCGTAAATATATTACCGAGGGGAAAAAGCTGGAAGAGGATTGAACTTTTCATCTGGTTAAACGTGTATGCCGCTCGGATTATATTTTTCAGTCCTTCTTGTTCGGATCGGTTTACGAGTGATCGGTGTAATATTGATTTCAAAGAGTGGAAAGGATTATTTACTAGACTCGCTTTATTATGGGATAAATTCTTTGCTATTTGTTGTTAAAAATGTATTAAAATTAGTTTCAATTTTTGGAAATAAATCGGCTTGTTTTTTAGATATAAATAAATCAAACTTTTAAGAGAAGTAATATTTGTGAAATAGATTGAATACGACAATGTAACAAATTTTTCTCAATTTCATTCGTTTTTACAGAGACATATAACAATAATTGAGGACAAACATCGATTTAAATTCACGGGGAAACGGATATACTTGGATACCCGATCCCTATATTTCCCACAACCAACGTGAATGTTCATTCTAATGAGGGTTTGTACGATTGGCGTCGGGCTATACATTTATCCTAATCCCTTGCACAACTGTCTATACTCCGTATAGATGCGGAACGTGTTCGCCCGCGTACAATTGGAATATTTATCGAAATGCGATTAAGTGTGATTTTACAAGAGCAGCGAAATAAAAGCGTGATGGGACGGGAAGAAAAATTTCGTGTAAAGCGGGAAAATATATATATATTGAACGGTAATATTCGACGTAACGTTGAAAAATTTAAACAAAAATAAAAGTAAAGTAGATTAAACTTGCGAAATATCACGCGTAAATTCGCTTGGAACAATACAAATATTAAGGGAAATTTTGAGCAAATATTGCTAAAAAAAACACGTCGATGAAAAACGACAAATCGTTTCATACCACCCTTGAATTTCTCCTTTGAATTCGAAATAAATCCGAAAAATAAATCGAATCGATTATAGAAAAAAGTATCCGTTTTCGAAATTTCGTCGAATAGAGAGCTTGTTATTTCGGGGTCAATTCGATCCCCCGATAATTTCCCAACGCGGCAAACCTCGAAATTGGGTCAACGGGTGTCCCGACACCCAGAATTTTCACCGTGACTTTATCAAACTGCCCCTACTCGAGCTCGTCACGCCCGACAATCGAAACACTCGAAACCCGGAGCGAAACGTCGAACGACCGTGCCGATAATATCCCCGTATTCAATAGAAGGGGAAAAAAAAATAAAAAAAATAAAAAAAAAAAGAAATACGATCGAGTGGACGTGCACGCGATACATCGATGTTGACCTTCGAACGCGCGAATCCTCCGTCGAGGATTTCACCCCCTCGAGAAGAAAGGGTTTCGAAATCCTTCTCGAACTCCCCCTCGAAGTGTAAATATAATTTTTCAATCAACATTTAAACTACCCCTGTAACAAATTTGAAATTTATCGTATCGCTCTTCGATACATTACAGAACTACATATTCGATCGGTATAATAATAAAACTATCATGAAACTTGGAAAGTAACAAATTAAATTCGAAAGATAAAGACAAAGGACTTGAAAAACTCTAAAAACCACCAATTATCCCTCCTATATGCAATGTATAAATTCCCAAAAAGAAGAACCCCCCTCCCCAAGAAAAAGAAAGAAATATACTCGACCCAAAACGAAAACATCTCCTCCACGAGGAGGGCCACCGCGCAGCCCCTTCCCCATCCATCCCCAGGACACGATCCGCGCGTCTGAAGCGCTTTCGCCGCGGGAAAAGTCAGCGGGAAAGGTCCTCGAGGCACGCACGCCTCTCCTACGTACGAGAGGAAGAGAGAAAAAGAGGGAGGGAGGAAGAGAGAGAGAGAGAGAGAGAGCGCAGGGTGGAGTCGGGTTGGAGAGCGACGAGGAAGAGGGTTGTGGGCGAGGGGTGGTCGCGGGGATGTAGGTGCTGCTGCGCCCTCGGGCAGACCGCGAATCCCGGATCGATCTCCCCCATAGCTATGACGTCACGGCCGACCCACTCTCGCGACGCCACCCTCGTTCACCCGCGCTCAAACCACCCA